>NC_087349.1:40346527-40649557 GCF_030014295.1 Loxodonta africana
ATTGGAATCCACCCCTTCCTTTTACCAAAAATTTTCACAATTTACAACTAAGGCTCATAAACCTTGTCAGGCATTTTATAACAGCAGACCTCAAAGCCAGATGCTCTGGGCCTAGAAGAGTGTAGAAAGTGCAAGAACATTGAATGATTATTAGTCGATGAAAAGTGCCATAATTTAAACAATAGCCAATTAGCAATTCCTGATAAAATCTGCAGAGGACTCATGAAAGTTAATCATGCTTGAATTCCTGCCATAGAGTCACCTCACTTTAAGCAATATACGTTCCTGAAAATTATATGTTAGTTGAACATTTGCAAGTTTAAAACCTAAGTTCTCATAGACCTGACTTGTCATTGCAGAGAAGCTCTATCTTCATTTCTGATTGATTTGCAATTGGCAACGGCTCAACTGAAGCTTGGCCTTTTCTGATTTTGGCTTCTTTCTTAAAAATAAACATCTCAGCACTCCAGGAAGATTATTACTTAACAGTACCTTTTAAACTGTTTGGTAATGTGAATCATTCTCGTATTGATTAGAAAAGAGAGGTGCACATACAATAGGGAAACATCTATTGCTAAAATTCCTTTGGGAAAAAGGGAGGTAAAGATGGTGGAAAGAATCTTACATAGGTAAATTTTACTAAGGGCAAATTTTTCCATCATTATCTCATTTAGTCTCTTGACACTCCTCAAAAACTCAAAAACCCAGAGTCACCATTGAGTCAATTCTGACTCATAGCTACCCTATAGAGGTGGAAATTTTTGTTCCCATTTAACAAATTAGAGAGCTCAGAGAAGTTACTTGGCAGAGGTAGGATTGGCACACACCTGACTCCCAAGTCCATCTACTTTCTCCTCTTCAACAGGCCTTAGCTTGACCCATCTCTGGGAGCTCATTTTCAGAATTTTAGGAAGAACTTTATAAAAAACAGAGATGTGTTACCTCATGGAAATTTATACAAATGGAAACCTCTAGATATATATGGATTAAGTCAGGCCCTATGAGGCAGAATCAAATTGACAGCAACAGGTTTGGTTTTTGGTTTTGGTAAGGCAGGACCAAAAGTCTCCACGTAGAAAAAAATTAAATTGTGTGCATTTTCTATTAACTATAATCCTTTTTTTTTTTTCCCAGAATTCTACTATATTTTGTTTCAAAATATGAGTCATCACCATCATTTTAATGCTGATGGAAGAACTGACTTCGCTAGTGCTATCTGCCAAATCATGGAGAAGCCCCCTGCACTGTTGATTTTCTGCTCAGCTTAGCTGTATCATGAGCTCAGCATCTCCCAGTCTAGCTATTTTTTATTGCTGATGAACCACAGTAAAAGGAACATCAAGTGGTGTGGTCCCCAGTTGCTCTGCAGATTGCCCTTGTCTCAGCCCTCAGCCTTAAAATTAGAAGGCATTTCTGGACTTCTGCAAAGCTCTCTTGTGTGGGAATCCTAGCAATTCTGTATTTCCTTGGTATGGGAAGTCATAACTTGTCCTTAGTGTTTTCCCACAGTTTTGATCAATTTAACTAAATAGCAACAATTTATTGAATTTTTGTGGCATCTAATGGTACCCTTGGCAAATTTTTGGATCGGATTTAAATTTTCTACTATTTTTATATTTCTAATGGGCATCTAGTGAAGATGTGTATGGGTGGGAGTTGGAGGGGTGGGGAGTGAGGGGTTCAATCTCTAGCTTGAAGTGTAAATTAATTTTTTTGTGAGTGACCTGCAAAAAGTTGGTACTGCTTTTGCAACGTATAAACTAAAGACAAATGAAGACAGAATGGAATCATGGAGATCATTTAAGGAACACTGGAATTCTAGACTAAGGTAAAAATGGGAAGGAAAGAAGGAATAATTTGGGAGATATTATACAGAAGTGGCTGGCTAAATTTATTTACTGAATGTGGAGACTGAGGATGAAGAAAGAGCCAACCAAGGGTAACCTGGAATTTGAAACCTGGGATCTGAAAGGGTAAAAATACCACTGACAGAAAAAGGAAGCCAGAGGTAAACCTCGACCAGGTTGCCAGGGTGGAATGAACAGCTAATTGTTTTGTGTTCCAACATTTCTTAGGGAGGTGGGGCTTGAGTTCAGGAGGTGATATGGCTGGGGTTTCATGATAACCACTGAACCTCCAAGAGTTGAGGAGATCGCTGGCCTGAACCTGGTGAGGAGATATGAGGACTGAGATGTGAGTCTTGAGGTTTGGAAAAGAAAAGTAGAGCTACTGGAGGACATTATTAAAAGGAACAAACAGAGGAGTAGATGAAGTAGTGAGACAAAGCTTCATGGAAGTCAGAAGTAGGAAGAATTTCACAAAGAAATACATCATATAACGAACTGAATATTACAGAAGCATTAAAAAAAGTCTTCTAGGAGATTGTGTTTGAATTTAAAAGTTAAATGTTATGCTCAGATTTACAAATGTCATGATGATCCAGTGGATGGTAGAAAGGTTTCTCAGAAATTCATAAATTCAACACTTTTGAAAATGGGAGCGTCGATAAACTATACATGTTAGTAAGACAGCGTTGGTGAAATACAAGAACTTCGGCTAATGAAAAATATGCAAATGTACCTCATTACATTTAAGTGTTAAGCGAATACACCGAGTAACGTGGCATAAATGTGCTCTGCAAATTTGGAAGGAGTTTACAATTTGTTCCTAATGGTAATAGAGAAAAATTAATTCTTAATTGTAATACCTAAGGCTTTAAGGACAAGGATTGGCTGCCCCATATAGTTTTTATTGAGGCATAAATAATGTTAATTTTGTGCACTTCAAACTTGTGAAAGTAGAATTCATTTATGTAAATAATCAATGTAATTTTTAAACAATATTCCCAGAGTTTGAATAAGTAATTTTGGCAGACTACAGGGATATCACCTTAGGTGGAATGATCTCTTATTCCATCTAAACCCGATATTGCACTGTGCTTCTCAACACAAACTACGCAGTGCATATAAAATAAAATTAAAATTACAGTAACTTCTAATTGAAGATAAAGCTAGGGACCCATATCATAGAAACTTCTCCCTAAAGCCTCAAACTCACTCGAATGGGCCATCTATTTTTCTCCTCTTCATTCTCTCTCTACCTCTCCCCCATTAGCCCCTACCCCAAAAGATGGATGAACATGATGTTCGTAGAGAAAAAGAAATTATATTTTTATATTATTATGAAAATTATTCAGCTTCGAGCTTGTGATCACAGGAGGTCATTTATATTTAAAAAGCATTTTTGCCACCAAGAGCATACATTCAAGTGAATTTCAAACAGACTAATATTGCTCAGTTTTTATATGTGCTATTTTAAAAAACTGTAAGAGAATAGGGGTGTCTGAGAGACTGAGTCAGCCTGATGTACCACAGATCATTCATCTAGTCCAGAAGCAGTGAAAACACTAGTCCACAGTAATTGTCCCAGTTGCTGTCTATTCTGAGTCATAGCGACCCCACAGATGTCAGAGTGGAACTGTGCTCCATTAGGCCTTCAGTGAGTTTTGGGGAGTAGATCACCAGGCCCTCCTGCTGAGACATCTCTGAGTAAACCGTAACCTCCGACCTTTCAGTTAACAGCCAAGTATATTAACCATTTGCTCCATTGAGGTACTCCCATAGGACTTATCAGGTAGTCTTAAAAAAAAAAAAAAATTCCTTGTGAGTAGATTCTGACTCATTGCAACCTCATAGGACAGAGTAAAACAGCCCCATATACTTTCCAAGGGGCGGCTGGTGGATTTGAACTGCGGACCTTTTAACCAAAAGGTTAAGAGCAGCCTAGCTCTTAACCACTGTGCCACCAAGGCTCCATAAGGTAGTCTGACAGAAGCATAATCAATATGACACTAAACTATTGCAATTACATCTTGTTTGGCAGTTGTTAACTTATAAACATGATTTCCACAAAAATATCTAAAGCAACAGGGATATTTTCATATTTGAAAAGATCTCTGTCCAGACTATTTTAACAAGATTTATATCAGCCTCAAACTAAGTTTCTAACAACCCACTGTAAATAAGTAATTGCTACATTTTTACTTTAATCAGGTACACTTAAAAGTCCCTTGTTGAATTTTATACATCAACAGGGAATTTTAAGTTTCCATTTATATGCTACACACCAAAGGTAGTTGTAATGTCTGACTTGCCATAAAGACAGAGCTAAACCATTTTAAATTGAAAAATCAAGATGTTCCCAAAAGGCAACTAAAAATAATAAATGCAGTTTCTAAAACATGATTCTATTTTATTTCAGTTACATCAAATCTGTAGAAGGGAATATTTGAGAAAATAATTTAGGAATCATTTTTTTTTTTTTTTTCCTCAAATCTATAGGTACACCTTGCATTTTCTTTAAATGTTTAGGAAGTAGGGGCTAGGAACCTAAAAATTATGTATTACTTAATTATGCAAAACACATCATTCACAAAACTATTCTGCCTCTTAGAAAATACTCCAGGTATTTTACAAGGAGCCATATAGTTAAAGTACCAAAAATATACACAACTGCAGAAGCAATTAAAATCAGTAATAAAAATCAAACATAAAACCAGTGTACCATGTCAAAGGCCTTTTGAAATAAAAGAGCTTTAAACCTACAGAACATAAAAGGCAGCTCCTTCAGTGGTTGTCCTCAACTGAAAAGAGAAAACATTTCATAGCCCTAGGCTGGCCAACTGAAATTCTTGTGCCTATGCTTTTAAGTTTCAGACTGAAAATGATCTAACCCTAAAAGCTCACCAGCTCTTCATCATTTCTCTTCTTTCCAAGACAGTTTGCCTAGAGAATAGTGTTACCATAGAAGCCTGACCTATGGGCGTCAATTATAAACATACAGGTATACTGTTTTTTCTAACACCATGTTGACACTCTAGTTTTATGTATTTAAAAAAAAAACAAAAAACTATTCACTGTTTGCACTCCTAGCCTCAGTCAAGGTCTTGGAGAATGTAAACATCCAGGCACCAGTGGGTTAAATGAGATATCAAATGAGATGATTTGTGTAAATCATCCCTTTTTCTAGGAAAGACAAGACTTTTTAACAGGGTAATAAATGCATTCATTTGCCAAGGATGAACCAAAAAACATCTAAATATATTTGTTTTAAAAATTTTATAATTCTCCATTAAAGCAGAGTAGGCAGAACACCTATTTCTTCATCTTTATGACAATTGAACTGCCAGCTTCTTTATACACGTGACCAAATGTTACTCTCAGACTCTGATCTCAGCATGGTTTCATTGAATGAGGTATAAAATTCTTACTTCCCTTCAATAATGAGCATCAAGCCATCCTGGTTTAATATGGCCTGGTATATGCTTGGTGTATGAAAAATGGAAGACAGACACTTTTGCCACCGAGAGTATGCATTCGAGTGAACTTCAAACAGACAAATACTGCTGAATACATTTTTAGTTTTCCTAGTGCCAGTGTGTTTGAAGAAAGAATTTCACAACTCTTTTCTACCTAATAAGGGATGGCTTTGTGAAATTCACAGGGCTAGAAGAGAGAACGGAGGTTCAGAAATATGAAAAAAGTTTTATTTTGTTTGTCTTTTCTTTTTGCGTTAGGAGAAAAGTTGAAAAGGATAAAAAATAAGAAACTATAAAGGATAAAGAAAACAAGCCAGTTTACCTGAAAAAGAAATTAAAGTTCAGAAGACAACTCCTGCCTGCTAACTTCTCCTGACTTGGCTCTATATCCACACCTGACTTTTTGACAACAGCCTGATACTGACAGTTCCTGTCAATCACTGTAAATATCATACATTGGGCAGGAATAAGGAGGAGAGTATGTACGTTGCCAGTACCACAGGGAGTGTATCAGTAAGGGAAGATATTACCATATTTTTAGGCAAATAATGTGCATCTTCTACATTTCTTTGCCAACTGTGCCCCCTCACGAGGTATTTTTGTAATATGCTAATTTTCTTTTATTGCAACATGTAAATAAAAAAAACTGGCATAGTGGCACTTATAATACTTCACAGGGGGAGGGTGCAGTTGGCAAACAAACATGGAATGTGTTTTTGCATAAAAATATGGTAGTCATCATATGAGAAATAAGCTTGTTGCCATCCAGTCGATTCTACCTCATAGCTATCCTATAGGACAGAGTAGAACATAAGGCTTCCAAGGCCGTAATCTTTATGGGAACAGAATGCCACATCTTTCTTCCAGAGTGGCTGATGGGTTCGAACCACTGACCTTTCAGTTAGCTGCCGAGCACTTAACCACTGAGCCACCAGGGCTCCTATATATGAGAAACATATACATGCAATTTATTTTATCTAAACCCCTGTTTATCCCTGTCTGGATTCAAAGATAGAATAAATATGTGATACCACTACCAAAAAAACAAAAACAAAACCTGTTGCCGTCAAGTTGATTCTGACTCATAGCAACCCTACAGGACAGAGTAGAATTGCCCCATAGGGTTTCCAAGGAGTGGCTGGTGGATTCAAACTGCAGACTTTTTGGTTAGCAGCTGAAGTCTTAACCTCTACTCCACCAGGTCTCCAGGATACTACTACCCAGTGCCGTCGTGTCAATTCCGACTCATAGCGACCCTACCAAAACCCCGTATTATAGACTTGGTCTGTATTGGATCCCAGTCATTCTCGTTTGACAGATTTTCCTCACCATTAATCCCCTTGATATTTTAATGAGAGAAAAGAAAGTCACAACCAAAAGCTTATATAATGAAGACCATTTTGTTGTCATCCCAGCTTTAATTTTATTTACATTCAAATTGTATCCCACAAATACTGAATTGGCTTTATATCCCTGTAAGCCCTTCAGGTCATTCTGAAATCCTTGGGAATATCAGTATTTTGAGAGTTACTTTATATTCTTCAATTCTTTATGTATTAAAAATGTCACAAAGGATCTTTATAATTATTAAAATTAGCCTATGAAATCCCAAAAGATCACAAACCTAAATCAAGTATGTGTGCATGTATCTCATTGTATATCAGTGTCGTGGCAGATGAAAGAGCATTGCACTAAGTGTGGGGACACATGGCTTCTGCCATTGACTTCTGGCTGCTGAGAACCAGACAGCACTGAACAATGCTAAAAAGGTGCTATTTTTGTGGCCTACTAATGTGAAAGGAATGCCCTAGAATTCAATGTGCACATGTGCAAAATTACAATCAGTAACCCTGCCTAATTAGTCCTGTTACTTTGGCTAAGACATTTAAAACTTCTCTGTGATTCAATTTCTTCAATAAAGGGATTGAACTAGGGAATATTAAAGGCCCTTCAAGCCACAAAACTCAGTGACTTCTACGATACTAAATGTTGTTGTTGTTGGGTGCCATCAAGTCGGTTCCAACTCATAGTGACCCTATGTAGAACACAACAAAACACTGCCAGGTCCTGTGCCATCCTCACAATCATTGCTATGTTTGAGCCCATTGTTGTAGCCACTGTGTCAATCTACCTCGAAAGGGTTCTTCCAGTCTTTCACTGGCTCTCCGCTTTATCAAGCATGATGTTCTTCTCCAGGGGCTGGGCCCTCCTGATAACATGTCCAAAGTTCATGAGATGAAGTCTCACCATCCTCACTTTTTTTTAATTTTTTATTGTACTTTAAATGAAGGTTTACAGGACAAACTAGTTTCTCATTAAACAGTCAGTACACATATTGTTTTATAACATTGGTTAACAACCTCACTACATGTCAACACTCTCTCTTTTCAACCTTGGGTTACCTATTGCCAGTTTTCCTGTTCCCACCTGCCTCCTAGTTCCTGCCCTTGGACTGGTATGCTCCTTTAGTCTCATTTTGTTTCATGGGCCTGTTGAATCTTTGGATGAAGGGTGAACCTCAGGAGTGACTTCATTACTGAGCTGAAAGGGTGTCCAGGGGCCATACTTTCAGGATTTCGCCAGTCTCTGTCATCCAGCAAGTCTGGTCGTTCTTTTTGAGTTGAAATTTTGTTCTACATTTTTCTCCAGCTCTGTCCAGGACCCTCTGTTGTGATCCCTGTCAGAGCAGTCAGTGGTGGTAGCTGGGCACCATCTAGCTGTACTGGACTCAGTGTGGTGGAGGCCACGGTAGATGTGGTCCATTAGTTCTTTGGACTAATCTTTCCCTTGTATCTTTAGTTTTCTTCATTCTTCCTTGCTCTCAAAGGGGTGGGACCAGTGGAGTATCCTAGATGGCCGCTCACAGGTTTTTAAGACCTCAGACATTACTCACCAGAGTAGAATGTAGAACATTTTCTTTATAAACTTATATTATGCCATTAGAGTGAGACATTCCCTAAGACCATGGTCCCCACAGCCCTCAGCCCATAAATTTGGTCACTCAGGGAGTTTGGATGTATCTATGGTCCTTCCATGACTTTGCCTTTTACAAGTTATGCTGGCTTTCCCAGTATCATGTACTGTCTTGCCCTTTACCAAAGTTACAACTTATCTGTTGTCTATTTAGTGTTTTTCCATCCCCACCCTCCCCTCCCTCATAAGCATCAAAGATTGTTTGTTTTTGTCTGTAAACCTTCTCATGAGTTTTTACAGTGATGGTCTCATAAGATATTTGTCCTTTTGTGATTGACTTATTTCACTCAGTGTAATGTTTTTCAGATTCATCCATGTTATGAGATGCTTCACAGATTCCTCATTGTTCTTTATCACTGGGTAATACTCCATTGTGTGTATGTACCCGTTTGATAATCCATTCATCTGTTGATATGCCATCCTCACTGCTAAGGAGCATTCTGGGTGTACTTCTTCCCAGACTGATTTGCATGTTCTTCGGGAAGTCTGTGATATAGCCAATATTCTTCGCCAACACCATAATTCAAAGGTGTCAATTCTTCTCTGATCTTCCTTATTCATTGTTCAGCTTTCGCATGCATTTGATACTAAATAGTCTCTGCTAAAGACTCATGTTTACTTCCAGTTCTCTGGTGAGTTGGGAGTAACCAATGTTTTGCTTAGGTGTGGCTTTAGCAGTTATATTTCTGAGGTAGACTTGTCAAACTGAAAAACTTGTGCTGGGACAGAGTCAAGAAACACAATCTTAGCTCAAATAGTAAAAAAAAAAAACATTGAAAAAGAATAGACACAAGGCAATGTTAGGGGCAAAATGAGACATGAATTGACAATTCTGAAGCTTGCTTGCTAGTTCAGGCATACGCAATTTTTGATTAAGATAATTGTATTACGTTTGGTAGAGGGTCAGTAAAAAGGAGGGGAAACCCTCTAGAAGATGGATTGACACAATAGCTGAAACAATTAACATACCAATGACTGTGAAGAAAGTGGCACAGGACCAGACGATGTTTTGTTCTGTTATACATAGGGTCGCTATAAGTTGGAGCCTACCACAACACATTCTTATCCAGTGTTTCTCAACCCTAAAGAGGTTGTCAGGATCAGAATCAGCTTCAGAATTAGCTAACATTAGCAAAATCAAAGTGTTCTCATAAGAAATACATCTCAAGATATACAAAGTATTGTGTCCAAAATAAGAAAGTCCTTTGAACTAAATGGTGGTTTTGAGTGCATGACCGTATTTCTTAAAGACATTAACAATTTTCCATATTATGTGACACACAACTGTGAAGTCTCAGGAAGAGCTTTGTGAAATTGCTTGATTATAACTAAAGCTCTTTGCTGGGCTGGGGGTGGAAGGAGGAAAGGTTACATAATGATTGATAGGTCTTCCCTTTAAGAGAGAATACAAATCTGATTCTTAACAGTCCACAGATATATTCCCTCTCATCTGTATCTAAAATACATGGACATAATTTAAGAGAAATCAAATAGTATCTAAAGCGAAGGTTAGTATCAAGAAATTCAATCTACTGGCAGAGATTCAACAATGACCAAGTCACTTGATAACTGAAACGTATTATCTAATGGCTAGTAACTATTTTTTTTTTTTTTTTAGTAACTATGCATTTATTTAAATCCAGTTTTAACAATTCAAACTCAGTTTTAAGGTAAAATATCACTGGAAAGAAATATGGGTCCCAGTTAAGGATGACAGAATAAGAAGATGTGTATACCTCCTATTGAAATCCCATTGAAATGCCAGTAAAGTCCAAAAACAAAGAAACCCAGAATAGCACTGAGAATAGAATGATGGGACACTATCAGTGGGTGAGAAATTTTTATCAATCTTGGAAAGGCATAAAATAAAATGCATAGAACAATGTATAAAATGGAGCAAAGGAATCACAGCCGAGTACAGGTACAAGGGAAAATTGCAGCAAAAACAAAGTTCTTTTTCCCCAAAGAGTCCAGAAAATGGTCCAAACTTGGAGGAGGTAGTTCTGGAGAACAGGAGTGGAAAAGGAACAGAAATCAGAAGGATTCACTTAAGGAATCTCAGAGGACCACTTTGTAGCTCAGAGCACATAGAAGGGTGTTGATTCTGAGGTAAGGATACGTTCCTGGACAGAATTGGAAGAGCACTTCATAAAGAAAATAATGAGAGCCTAGGGGGATCCAGGCTCCTGTTAGGAATATTGCAAATGAATATAAAGGCTCCTTAATTCATCCTTCAAGAAGGGTTCTGCCTACCCTTTATACCTTATGGTGACATACCCACACACTTACCCAAGCCTACCACTCACTCCTTCTGTTCAAGGAGCGATGTTGTATGTTAACAGACCTACATGATGATGGAGGAAATTCATGCCAACCACCTATATAACTCAATATGATCATCCATTCAAATCTAAGAATAAGCAGAAAAATATTCCAGAGAGTTGAGGAAAACCAAGAAGAGAAAAATCAAATACCAAAGAGAAAGAGAAAAAAAAGCAGAACTGTCCCTGGGAAAGAGGAGAGTGGGTGGTAAAACAATACTGGAGACACAGAAAAAAAAAAGAAATATATATATATACACACATATACTTACACCCTGGTGGCATAGTGGTTAAGAGCTATGGCTGCTAACCAAAAGGTCAGTAGTCTGAATCCACCAGGCACTCCTTGGAAACCCTATGGGGCAGTTCTACTCTGTCTTATAGTGTCGGTATGAGTAGGATTAAACTCAAAGGCAACGGGTTAACTGGTTTATATATATATAGAAACTTAGGATATCCAAGAAAATATTTCATCCATAAAATAACAATAGATGAAATTAAAATAAGTAGTAAGAGCATTAAACAGAGCTCTTAGAAATGATTAACATTAAAAATTAATAATATTAGAAGAGCTTGAAGATAAAAGCAAGCTTATAAATCAAAAAAAAAAATTTTTTTTTTAAAAATCAAAAAGATAAAAAATTGAGGAACAGATGTCAAAGTTAACATAAGTGGAGGCTCAGTCTGGGAGATCCAACATCCATCCATCAAGAAAGGGAAAATAGAGACATTAAACAAAAGGAAAAGGAGCAATGATAAGAAAAATGTTTCCAGACCTAAAGAATATCACAAACCTTCACATTGAAAGGTTCCCTGCACACTGAATAGCAGAAAGTAAACAATCTTTGGGAAATTGAACCTCAACAATGGAAAGAAGTTTAAACAATTTCCCAGGAGATGGGAATGGAGCTTGCCGTTAAGGAGCAAGTGTCAGATTAGCATTTTAGATCACGGAATGCTAGGTGATAATAGAGCATTTGAGTAGTGTTTTCAACATTTTGACGGAAAATCATTTTAAACCTAGATTTCTATCTACAGCTCAGACATTTGTCAAATTTGAAGGCAAATTAAGACTTTTTAGATAAATGACAGATGAAATGTTATTTTCCAGGCATTTTTCCTGAAAAAGGAAAAAAAAAAAGGTATACTCCAGCAAAACGAAAAAGGGATTCCATAAAGAAAGAGTTTTGGGAATCAAAATAACTTCCAGGAATACAGGAAAAAGAAATCCTTGGGGTGAGAATGGTTGCACACTCAAAGAATGTAATCAATGTCATAAATGGTACATGTAGAAACTGTTGAATTGTTATATGTTTTGCTGTGTTTATTTTCAACAACAAAAAAATAAAATTTGAAAAAAGAATATCCTAGAAAGCAATTTTTCCTTATTAGAACGAAAAGTCAGAGGAATCAAAAAAACTGTCTTCAAGAAGAAAGTGGGTATAATTGTGATCACATAAACTGGGTGATTAAGGAGTAGGGGCATCTTCATGATAACAGGAAGGAATGTGCTATATGTGAAAAAGGGAAAAGAAAGACCACCAGAAATTCAAAGGAAAACAAAAAGATGTGAATAAAAAACATGGTTCAGTTATGAACCAAACTAAATTATTGCATAACTTTGACAATTGGTGGCACATAACGAAAAGAGTTAATTTTATCATGACACTTGGAGTAGTCTCCTTCCAGCAACACTAGTTTAGTGACATAGGATAATATTTTTTTGACAAGGTACAAGTAATGCCATATCCAGTAGAAATGGGGATGCAGGGCAGAGTTTGACAGATAAGTTGGAATGCCAAGTTATTCATATGATACTGTTTAAGTTTGAGACACTCCTAGAAGCATTGGTTCAAAAAATAGAGGATCAATTACTCTAATTATGTCTGAGAAATAAAAGCTAGTGATTAGCAAATGTCATGGATTGAATTGTTTCCCCTCAAAATATCTGTCAGCTTACCTGGGCTGTGATTTCTCAGTATTGTGAGATTGTCCACCATTTTATGGGATTGTCCACCATTTTATGTGATTTTCCTATATATTGTAAATCCTATCACTATGATGTAATAAGATGGATTAGCAGCAGTTATATTGATGAGATCTACAAAATTAGGTAGTGTCTTAAGCGAATCCCTTTTGAGATGTAAAGGAGAGAAGCAAGTAGACCTGGGGACCTGATACCTCCAAGAAAGCAGTGCCGGGAGCAGAGTGTGTCCTTTGGACCTGAGGTTCCTGACCTGAGATGCTCCCAGACCAAGGGAAGGCTGATGACAAGGACATTCCTTCAGAGCCAACAGAGAGATCCTTCCCCTGGAGCCAGCACCCTGAATTTGGACTTCTAGCCTACTGGACAGTGAGAGAATAAACTTTCCTTTGTTAAAGCCATCCACTTTTGGTATTTCTGTTATAGCAGCACTAGATGACCAAGATGGCAAATATTGGGAGAAGATGAGGAAAGAAGAACGGATAATGTATTTCCTCTGTCATAGTGAAAAGATATTAAGACTTTATCCAAATTTTTGAACGAAGGAATAGCTGTATGAAGACGATATTTAATATTCTGAGGATAACTGCCGGAACAAGCATGAACAAAAAGGTAGGAAAGAAATTACTTATGTGATATAGAAGTAGAGCTTGGGAAGAGAAGGGGAGGGAGAATTTCATTTTCATTTGATGCTCTGCTTTATTGTTTAAATTTATTTCAAATGCATGTAATATTTTATGATTTTTTTTAAGAAAAACATTGCCTCTATATTCAATTATTTTAACTCTTCATATAAATCTTTCCTTTGCTTCAAGCAACGCCCTTCATCTTACAGATTGTCATAACCAGAATCATCTCTATGGCTTTCTATTGTTTGTAAAACTAAAGTTGATTTTATTATCCGCTATGATATGCACTGTACAGAGACCTTCGAGATGCATTCCTGCTTGAATGTAGTGCCATAAAAATATCTTTGTCTTTTCAGATAAATTGTGCCTTTTCTTTTGTCAGAAAATAAAAATTGTGGGACCTTTAACTGTCAGGAAACTTAAAATTGAAGGCATTGCCCACGTGTAGTCATCAATTCACCTAGGTGTCTAATCTTTTAGATCATTTTCATTCTGCTTTTATTTCTGTTACTGCTGTTGACAAATTGGGCATTTTGAAAGCTTCTTCAAGTACTCAAATCTGTAGACATTTTACAGGTACTACAGATATCAAAAAGATATTAGCCTCACTACTGTGAGAGGTGTTTGCCACTTTCATAGCTATGCTCATATTTTTGCTCCAATACAGTATAAATACCTTGACCATACTAATTATATGTAATAGGTCATATCCCTACAACCCAAGCAATGTGCTGGATATGTAACAGGTGCCCAAAAATGTTTCTATGTTGGACTGACTTAATCATGATTAGAACAGTTTTTCAATTTAAGATCAGCAGTAAAATTTTTCCCAAGTTGCAGATAAACAAAAGTGTTTTCTTTCAAAGCCACTTTTATATGGGCTAATAAAATTCTCTTAAAACAAACAAATCAAATATAAAGGACTAACTTGTGATTCATAAATACAGAAATATTGAAGTCACCTTTCCTGGATCACTTTAAATCCAATTTTCACAATTAGAAATGAGTATGTAATATGAACAATGGAAACAATCTTTCTGAACTAATTAACTGTGAATGATTAACAGTACTGAGATGTATTTTTCTCTAAGAACTCCTGCACTTAGCAAATATCTGAGGTTAAATGGGGAAAGAAAAAGAAAAAACTCATACACTTTTGAGAAAAATCAATTCCTACATCTTTAATTTAGAGCCCAATAAGCTAAAACACTCAGCAGCCTCACAAATAGAAGTTTGCAATCAAGGGTCATTGAGCAGCAATGTTCTCCTACAGTACCAGAGCCACAGAAGTACTTTGAAAAACAACATGGTAGCGCTAATTCACAGTGAAACATCAATGTTCACTATCACCCAGATGCTTCATTTTTCTCAGAGGTAGGCAAACCGATGTCCCTTAACAGGCTGCAAAGGTGATACTACCAGCAAAGCTGCTCCTTTGCAGAGGCACAAGGAAAATTTGTGTCTGTGGTGTGATATAGAGGCCACAGGCTGGCATGCCTATTTCTTCTCCCATGACCTTGCAGCAGAAACACAGGTTTCCCATTGTAAATTTAGTTTCTTAGGTCATGGCGTCATCAGCAAAAGGCTGAAGTTAACAAGATAGTAGCTTACCCAACAGAGACACTGTATTAAAAAATTGTCAGCCATTGACCTAAATATATTTATTAGAAAAGATATCTAGCAACCAGTAGACATTAAGAATAACAAAGAGGATCTGAGTCTGTCTCTTGAGTGTGGGTGGCCAGAATAAGTACAAGCAGAGAGGGAAGACTTAGGGATGGTAAGAAATAGAGAACTCATAAGGCACTTTGAGAGGCAAAAGACTCCGGAGAGTGGGAGTGGAGATAAGAGGGAAGGGGAAAGACACTCAATACATTTTATGGATTGAACTGAGTCTCCAAGAGAGTGTATTGAAGTCCTAACCCCTGTACCTGTAAATATGACTGTTTGGAAATAGGAGTTTTCTTGTGTTACATTCACAGTTTTGAACTTCTGCTGAAAATCTGCATTTCTAACAAGTTTCCAGGCAATGCTAATGAAGCTGGTTAGAGGCCAATTCTGAGAATCACTAGTAGAGCAGTGATTCGCAAAATTTATTACATATAAGAATCACCTGGGAATCTTGTTAAACTGTAGATTCTGATTCAGTATCTCTGAGGTGGGAATGCAAATTAAAAAAAAAAAATCCCTGGTTGTATTAAGAGGTCATACCAGAGTAGAAACTCATTGCCACCAAGTCAATTCTGACTCATAGTGACCCTATAGGGCACAGTAGAACTGTCCTATGGGGTTTCCAAAGAGTGGCTGGTGGATTCAAACTGCCGACCTTTTGGTTAGCAGCTGAGCTCTTAACCACTATGCCACCAAGTCTTCTACCAAAGTAGGGTGAATCCTAAACTTAATGAGTAAAAAAAAAAAAAAAAATGAGTAGTGTCTTATAAAAAGAACAGAAGAGACACAGACGCACAGAGGAGATGCTAGGCAAAGATGGGGGCGGATGAATTTACAACTCCAGGAACACACAGAATTGACAGCAGGCAGCTACTAGAAGCTGAAAGAGACAAAGAACTTTCCCAGAGCCCAACCCTGAATTCAGACTTCTAGCCTCCAGAACTGTGAGAAAATAAATTACTATTCTTTAAAGTCAGCCACTTGTGGTATATTTTATCATGATAGCACTAGCAAACTAAAACCAAACCAAGCCCATTGCCTTTGAGTCGATTCCTACTCTTACTGAGCAAACTAAGACAATATGTAAATATCACAGCTTTTTTCTATTGCCTCCCATGCACAATGAAATGGGAAATGGGAAATTAAAGGCAAAACTGATTTAAAAAAAACACAGGTTTTTGTTTGCTCATTTTTGTTTTTGTATCAATAGAAAAGCATCAGTCACATGTGCCCACAGCCTGAGGAACAGCACACTGCACACCATGCAGGGCCACAGAGGGTTGCACTTAGGACCAGAGTGAAACAGCAGGGGCTGTGAGAGGCAGGCCTTCTGTCATGGTTTGAATTGTGTCCTTCAAAAATATCTGTCAACGTGGGTACACCATGATTCTCAGTATTGTGATTGTCCACCATTTTTTCATCTGATGTGTTTTTCCTATGTGTTGTAAATCCTGTCTCTATGATGTCAATGAGATGGGATTATCGGCAGTTATATTAGTGAGGACGGACTCAATCTACAAGATTAGGTTGTGTCTTAAATCAATCTCTTTTGAGATATAAAAGAGAGATGCGAACAGAGAGACAGGGGGACCTCATACCACCATGAAGGCAGCAACAGGAGCAGAGTTTGTCCTTTGGACCTGGGGTTCCTGCACTGAGAAGCTCCTAGACCAGGGGAAAACTGATGACAAGGACCTTCCTCAAGAGCCAACAGACAGAGAAAAAATTCCCCTGGAACTGACACCCTTAATTCAGACTTCCAGGCTCCTAGACTGTGAGAAAATAAACTTCTGTTTGTTAAGGCCATCCACTTGTGGTATTTCTGTTATAGCAGCACTAGATAACTAAGACACATTCTAATATCAAGAGGGTATAGCTTTCCTTGTTTGTCACAGGAGGATATGATTGTAGAATATCACAAAAGGAGAGCCAACAAATGATTCATTTCATCATCTCTACTGTTTCACAAGCTTCTTAATGTCTTCCCTCATCTTCCGTGGACATGGGTACTTCATTAAGTCCTCTTGATAGACTACTCTTGGATAAGAATCCCTCTAGTACTGAGTATGGTGATAAGTTTTGTTGAAATTTCTTTCTTCATTTTATCCTGCAATTGTCAAACTCCTACTGCCCTGGTTTTAGTATACCTACATTATGTAAAGAAATTCAACTTTGCACAGATACTGGTACATCTTCAAGAGTTCAACAGGGCTTTGCTTAAGTCTGATGAAACTGGTGAGTATAAATGAAAAAATTACTTAACCTATTGCCCTGAGGTAATCTTTAAATCTTAAACCAAAAATATCCCCTGAAGTCTTCTTAAAACCAAACAATAGTGCAGCTTATCTAGTAAAAAAACGTCTGCCTTGAGCACTGAGCTCTTTCAAGAACTATCTATATGGGATTAAATTGACAACAGTAACTCAAAAGATTAGATACGAACCTCAGTGGGCAGTGAATTTATGTTAATGGGGGAGGAACAACTCAGAAGAGGGTGAGAATAGTTCTATAACTCAAAGACTGTAATCAATGTCACTAAATAGTACACGTAGAAACTGTTGAATTGGTGTATGTTCTGCTGTGTATATTCTCAGTAACAAGAAAATAAATAAAATTACATATTAAAAAAAAAATAGAGTCAAAGTCATCCGGGAAATCTTCTATAAGGGTTCCATGAGTGACTTTGCAGAGGCCTCTGGATGTTCCATGTTGCAGAAGGGGAAAACGGACCTGTGTTCTGTCATCTATGCTACATGTCTCAAAAGGTGGCACCCAGTAGTGGCACGGGCCAACACTGGAAAACAGTAGAGAGCACTCCTCTGGAGGTATACTGCAGGGCATTTGCATTTGATTGGGGGCTGAAGAAGAAATTCCAACCAAAGTGGCCCTGCAGGATATGTAAACATTTATTTCCAGCAATAACCTTTGAAGCACGTTATGAAGAAAACTCACCATCATCCATGTGGGTAGCTGGGACCTGCACTGAGTTCCTGAGGAGGCTCTGTTCAGGGGAGGAGACAGTGCACATGCCTGGTCTAACTGCATGTCTGAAGATGAATCAACTGCAGGATAAAATGAAGGAAATAGTAGTTTTTATTAGTGTATGCAGAGTATTTAAGACAGTAACATAAATCATAATCATATGTAAGCGATAATCATTTACTTTTCCTTGAAGAAACACTTCTTGACCAGAGCAAGACAACCTCTCCAGAAAAAAGAATGATATGGAGTGATCAATTCTGGGTGAGCTCCTTAAGAAAATGAAACCTGAAAATGGCTCTCCAAAAGGAACACTTAATTATCAACAAAATAATGAGCAATGATTCCAAACTCTCACTGCGTATTAGCATCACCTGGGGGCTTTTAAATACCAGTGATCCGAGAAGCTCACTCACCTACTGGAGATTCCAATTTAACTGATCTGAGATGGGACCCAGGCAGCAACATTTTTAAAGCCACTTGGTGATTCTAATATGCAGGCAGAGTTGCAAACCACAGCTGGAGCCGGGATGTAACCTTTAGGGTTTTAGAGAGTTTGGAAGCTGCTGCTTCAGGCTCTCATTTGCACATAAGTCTTGTTTCTCAGATTCACTTCTTTACACCATTAGACTGTTGAAGTCAACACCACACTACAGATCAGAGAGTTTATTTACCCTGCTGGTTGGCTGGAGTAGCCCTCCTGTTGTGTGGCAGTCCTAGGTCTACCCAATGACAAGTATGTAACTGAACAAGCTCAAGGGAAAAATAATTGAGTTCTCAATGCCCATCCATGGTTGGGATTCTCATGTGTTTTATTAAATGTGTTGACCACAGAGGACAGTCTTGTGTTAAGAAGTCTTAGCTTTACAACTCAATGGCTGTGTGGTTGTGAGTGGGGAGTGGGAGTGGTGAGGGTGGCAGAAAAAAGTGAGAAAGAGGAATTGATTACAAAGTGGCATGAAGAAACCTTTGAAGGTGATGGATACGGTCACAATTGTGACTGTGGTGAAGGCACATATAGGTATGTCAAAATCTATCACATTGTGTACTTTAAATATGTGCAGTTTATTATATTTCAATTATAACTAATAAGGCTGTTTAAATTCTAAAGTTTTCATTTTGATATCTGCTTCAAGTCTGCGTTATGTCTTGTATAAAATTTTTTCAGAAAAGAGGGTTCTTTTACAAGTTTTGCATTATGAATATAAGAAATTCTCTTACCCATGACACTAAAGATCATCTTGTCAAATGTTGTTAAAAATCTCTGCACTGTAACAAAAAATCTTTTAGCTATGTTATAAACTCACCTTTAAAAATGGGTAACGAGGCCCACGGAAACCAGAAAGCCTGGTTTTATTATTTATTAACTTTCACTGAAAACTAAGGAAACAATTGAAATTAACAAACATCCTTTTTTCAAAACTAATGAACATATCCTGTTCTCAAGATTAATGAATATATCCTGTTTTTAAGATCAATGAAAATGCCCTATTTTCAAAACATTAGAGGTCTTATAAACCAAGACTCATTGATCTTGTGATTGTCTTCTAACTATCAAAGTTACCTAAATATCAACCAGTCAGAAATTTTGTCCGAAGTCCCTGATAACTTTGTATATACCTCCAAAAAAAACCAAACCCACTGCTGTTGAGTTGATTCAGATTCATAGTGACCCCGTAGGGTTTCCAAGGCTATAAATCTCTACGGAAGCAGACTGCTACATCTTTCTCCCCTGGAGCGGCTGGTGGTTTTGAACCACCAATCTTTTGGTTCGCAATTGGTTGCTTTAACCATTGTGCCACCAGGGCTCCTTACTTGTATATGGTCATTTAAGAATCTGGATTAATTGGAGTGCTTGTTAACTGGGTAAGTGATGTACTGCCCAACATTAAAATTGTCTATTAAACCTGTATAACAATCTATTAATTGTGTCCTGAGTTGTTCCTTTTTTTGACAATATTTTCAAATTTTTTACTCTGAGTTCCTTCAAGGACCTACAAATTTGATTGCAAAAGTCATAAGAAAGATCCAACCCACATTCATCTCTCTGACTAACCCAGGATGGTACCTCAAAATTCCTCTCAGTTATTGAAGCTAAAACTATAAATACTGGATGGGAGTTGTGATGCCCTCAACAATTAGCAGTTTCGTAGTACAAGCACCACAGATTGATATCCATCTCTCAAACAGAGAGGGATTCATACACAAAAACAGCAAATCTGGGATGGAAGAGAAATGAGAAGACGGCACAGGGAAGCCTCCCAGTTTACGCCATGAAGCAGGTGAAGATACTGTGATGGAAGGAATATGCAAATAAGAGCCATGGTCATCAGAGAACTATATATACTATAAATAGCATCCATTGCATGCCAGCTAACCCTTACTGGTTTTGTCCTGCATTTTTAAAACATTTGCTCTCAAAAATACTTACTAAAATAGTCCTTAATCAATGTTTTGTGATTGTTGAGGAAGACTCTCTACTTATAGCCATTCTCCAAATGCATTATTCTTCTCAAAAATCAGTAAGAGGAAGATAGAATGGTTGTCACTTGGATAAAATTTGGCTAGGTTCTCTTAAATTTCACATAGTCAAGGAGACAGATACCAGGACATGTAGGCTCAAAGTCACCACATAAATATGAGAGTAAGAACTCTACATAACAAAGATTATCTAACTTAGTAAACCCTCACTGATGAATCTTTGTTAAAAAATAGTTTGAGCATAAGGTAAATTTAAAATGAAGAAAACACTATGAAACTGGTAGTTTTCAATTAATATCATAAAATGCAATGTTTCTATTATAGCTTCTGTGTAATTTTTTAAGATCCATAAAAGCTTCATAAAATATCTTCCAAGACTACCGAATTCTAGCACACGTTGTAAAAAGAGTGACATTAGAAATGCCAGGGAGTGAATTTGTGTCACTTTTCACTGATAGTCAAAAACCCCCTCGGTGTAAGCCTAGTGAATCATCTAGTATTACAGGGCAGCTTATAATCTACCACAGAGACGTCCAGTAGGACGACCTGGTATCAAACAATATTCATTTAGAATCGCTGCACTGGAGTAAAAGGAAACACTTAAACTGCTGTCACTCTAGTAGTGACAGTAGGCTTTCCCAGAGTAAAGGCTTTTATGGAAATTTTTATTATTGTTCTTAATTAGACTAAGCACCTCTGGGGAGATGATCTCTCGTGACTCAGATTCATTTACTGAGAACTATGAGAGTATTCAGGAAAAAAGCAGCAGTGGGAACATGTATTCTGCGAAGAACCTTGTTTCCAAAATGCTGAGCTTATTCAGTCACGGGAATTTATTTACAATAATTATTTTGTGACGTTCTATTTTAGGTATTTCCAAAGCCAATCCTTGGCAGCATTTTGCCTAGAGAATCCACTGGGGTAAACGACCTCAGTTTGCCTTTTGCAGGGAGTGCCTCATAGTGTCTGGTATTCTCTCCTCCCTCTCCCTTACCTCCTTAAAATGTACCTGTTTTGTATTTCATTTCTGGGCCAGTGTTCTGTGAGATAATGTAACTATTTTTTTCTATTTTGACTTAAGGTGAAGCTGACTTAATGTGTGAAGCCTACTGGAGAATATTTTTGCATTTCAACAGGGACTATAAATTCCTAAGCCAAAAGCAATAAAGAGTGATGGAAATTTAACGTATAATAAAAGGTCATAGAGGTCTCTTTGAACAAGATGGCTTTTCAATTTCCCTTAAACAGGACCAGTGTCACTGTGGACACTTATTACCTGCAACTCATTTGAGCACTAAGGCTTTGAGTGATAAGGTATCCTTAGTGCTCAAATGAGTTGCAGGTAATATGAGTTCAAGAAATACCTGTTTAGCTAAATGAAGCCTTTGTTTAACTAAATGAAAGAGAGAAAAATGAGGCAAAGGACTGAACCCACTGAAAATATGTGAAAGGTTGGAGGAGGAAGTTTAAGAAATCATGATCAGGGAGGTAGGAAGACAGCCAAGATGGAGCTAACTTACAGAAGTCAGGGAGGAAGGAATTTCAGGGGGAATTGCTGTTGTTAGGTGCTGTAGAGTCGCTTCTGACTCATAGTGACCCTATGTACCACAGAATGAAACACTGCCTGGTCCTGCGCCATCTTTACCATTTTACAATCTTTGTTATGCTTGAACCAGTTGTTGTAGCCAATGTGTCAATCCGTCTTGTTGAAGGTCTTCTTCTTTTCCACTCAGGGAGAATGAGGATTGTTAATGCTGTCAAATCCTGCAGCTCTAGAAACAAAAGAAGTGAGAACTAAAAAATGACATTGACTGGCTATTAGGAACTCAATATAAATCTCCAAGAGCTTTTTTTTTTTTTTTGTGAAGTGATGGGAACAAAAAAACAAATTGTGAATCACTGAGGAATTAGAGGAAAGAATGAAATGGTAACAATGAAGGGAAACTACTCTTACAAAGGGTTTGGTTAAAGGAAGATAAAGAGAACTGGATAAATATTCAAGGTGTTCGGTCCAAAAGAAGGGATATCTCTGCAGATGAGAGACACCTGAGAATGTTTATACTCTGAGAAAATGAAGCTGGCTGAGGAGGGGAGATGGAAACTGTGAAAATAAGGAAGTGAAGGCTGACCCAAAAAAAGAGTAGAAATAAAGGGTTAGTTTTCGGAATAATAGAGTGAAGTATATAGCTTAAAGAAATAAATAAGGAGGAAAAGCATGAGTTTAAAGTTTTAGATGTGAGAGAAGGAAGACGTGAGGCTGCTGACCCACAAAGCATAAGTGGAGGTCATGTCCTCATGGTTTGGAATGAAGCTGGGAGATTGAGCAGAACTCAAAACTTTCAGAAAGAAGCAGTTGATATTTGACAAAGGCCCCCAAAACAGTTAAATGGGGAAAAGACAGTCTTTTTAACAAATGGTGCTGGCATAACTGGATATCCATCTGCAAAAAAATGAAACAAGACCCATACCTCACTCCATGCACAAAAACTAACTCAAAATGGATCAAAGACCTAAATATAAAATCTTAAAACAATAAAGATCATGGAAGAAAAAATAGGGACAATGTTAGGAGCCCTAATACATGGCATAAACAGTATACAAAACATTATAAAGAATGTAAAAGAAAAATCAGATAACTGGGAGCTCCTAAAAATCAAGCATCTATGCTCATCCAAAGACTTCACCAAAAGAGTAAAAAGACTACCTACAGACTGGGAAAAAGTTTTTAGCTATGACATTTCTGATTAGCGCCTGATCTCTAAAATCCACATGATACTGCAAAAACTCAACTGCAAAAAGAAAAATAACCCTAATAAAAAATGGGCAAAAGATATGATAGACACTTCACTAAAGAAGACATTCAGGTAGCTAACAGATATATGAGGAAATTTTCGCGATCATTAGCCATTAGAGAAATGGAGATCAAAACTACAATGAGATTTCATCTCACTCCAACAAGGCTGGCATTAATCCAAAAAACACAAAATAATAAATGTTGAAGAGGCTGTGGAGAGATTAGAACACTTACGCAATGCTGGTGGGAATGTAAAATGGTCCAGCTGCTTTGGAAATTGATTTGGTGCTTCCCTTAAAAAGCTAGAAATAGAACTACCATACAATCCACCAATCCCACCCCTTGGAACATATCTTAGAGAAATAAGAGCCTTTACACGAACAGATATATGCACACCCATGTTTACTGCAGCACTGTTTACAACAACAAAAAGATGGAAGCAACCAAGGTGCCCATCAATGGGTGAATGGATAAATAAATTATGGTATATTCACACAATGGAATACTACACATCGATAAAGAACAGTGAGGAATCTGTGAAACATTTCATAACATGGAGGAACTTGGAAGGCATTATGCTGAGTGAAATTAGTTGCAAAAGGACAAATATTGCATAAGACCACTATTATAAGAACTTGAGAAATAGTTGAAACTGAGAAGAAAACATTCTTTTGTGGTTATGAGAGGAGGGAGGGAGGGAGGGCGGGAGAGGGGCATTCACTAATTAGATAGTAGATAAGAACTACTTTAGGTGAAGGGAAAGACAGCACACAATACAGGGGAGGTCAGCACAATTGGACTAAACCAAAAGCAAAGAAGTTTCCTGAATAAACTGAATGCTTCAAAGGCCAGTGCAGCAGGAGCAGAGGTCTGGGGACCATGGTTTCAGGGGACATCTAAGTCAATTGGCATAATAAAATCTATTAAGAAAACATTCTGCATCCCACTTTGAAGAGTGGTGTCTGGGGTCTTAAACGCTAGCAAGCGGCCATCTAAAATACATCAATTGGTCTCAACCCACCTGGATCAAAGGAAAATGAAGAACACCAAGGACACAAGGTGATTATGAGCCCAAGAGACAGAAAGGGCCACATGAACCAGAGACTACATCATCCTGAGACCAGAAGAACTAGATGGTGCCCGGCTACAACTGATGACTGCCCTGACAGGGAACACAACAGAGAACCCCTAAGGGAGCAGGAGACCAGTGGGATGCAGACCCTAAATTCTCATAAAAAGACCAGACTTAATGGTCTGACTGAGACTGGAAGGACACCGGTGGTCATGGCCCCCAGACCTTCTGTTGCCCCAGGATGGAACCATTCCTGAAGCCAACTCTTCAGACATGGATTGGACTGGACAATGGGTTGGAGAGGAATATTGGTGAGGAGTGAGCTTCTTGGATCAGGTGGACACTTGAGACTATGTTGGCATCTCCTGCCTGGAGGGGAGATGAGAGGGTGGAGGGGATTAGAAGCTGGCGAATTGGACACGAAAAGAGAGAGCGGAGGGAGAGAGAGGGCTGTCTCATTAGGGGGAGAGTAATTGGGAGTGTGTAGCAAGGTGTATATGGGTTTTTGTGTGAGAGACTGACTTGATTTGTAAACTTTCACTTGAAGCGCAATAAAAATTATAAAAAAAAAATCTTTAGAAAGAGGAAACCAATACATATAAGAAATAAGGGAAAACGTATTTCCTTTAAAGAAGGATGTCTGACAAGAATGTAGACAAAAAAATTAAAAATCTGAAGAAATGAAGTACAAAAGTAATAAAGCCATGCATCTACACCCCAGATTTGTGCCTGTTGAACGTTTACTTTTTCTTCATTATACTTTTAATTTTAAAACTTAAACTCTGTGGCTTGAGGCCATGAGTTCCAGAGATAAAGTCAATAGAGATAATGAGTTCTAAGCCCTTCCTTTGGTGTGGGAGGGATCCACTATTTTTCTCCATGGTCTCTGTACAGTAACATTTTCAAGGTTAGCCATTTCAACTGGAAGTGTGTTTGTGTGTGTGTGTTTTATGCCTTACTTTGTAGCAAAAACCCAAATACAAAATTTAAGACAAGCCTAAACTAATCAAACACTGGGTAGTTGGCTATCTAGAAGCAAGAAGGAAGGAGGATTTCCAGTAAAGTTGGGGACAGAGCACAAAGGAAGAGCTCTGTGACGATTTTCTCCTCTAGTTGTTGGAAAAGGAAAGGAAAAGAAGGTGGGTGTAAGTAAGTTCTTTGTTCTGAGTTCTACTGGGACAAGCAGAAAGAACAAAATGAGAAGAGGTGCTCCCTTGCAAAGGAATAAGAGGAATAAGTCATCCAGGCTGCTCAAACTTGGCAAAACCTGCCACCAAAACATGAGAAGGGACACAGCACACTGTAAAGTCTTCAGATAGTAGGAAGGCAAGGCAGAATAATTCTATCTTGGCATGTGGGCTCTAGTGCCTGGTGCCAATGCTGCTTACCAAGAATGTTGGTAAGTCAGGAGGACTTTAGAAGTTCACAGAGATTTGGAAGCTCAGAGGCAGATGAGCATGGCACAAAAATGGTTGCTCCTAAGACACATACTGGGAACATTAATTCATCTATTGTATAAGCCAGGAGTGTGGCCTAGCAAAATATACTGGGTACACTAAGAATGTTGGGATTATGGGTATCCTTAAGGGTTTCATTAGAAGCAATTTTATCTCCTTCCTTCACATTCCCTGACTTGGATAGCTCATCCTCTTTCCCAGGCAAGAAGTGTCATCTTTCGGTTGATGACTCCCAAACAGCTGCAACAATGGACTCAAATATATGAAAGATCATAAAGATGCCACAGGACCAGGCAACATTTGTTCTGCTATGCAGAAGATTACCATGAGTCAGAGCTGACTTGGTGGCAACTAATAATAACAACAATATTGCTCTGCCTGGTTTTGTTGTGTGTATATGTGTGGTTGTGTGTTTTCATGACCCACTCTTAGCTGTGTACAGTCAGCTCTTTCAGTGAAGACAAGATGAATCAACATAGTCCCATGACTGTTGAGCCTGTCAATCTACTGTACTTACCACTCGGGGGAAAATAGCACTACAAGGCAGAAACTTTTACCTCCTTCTAAGCCATGACCGCTGTGGTACGTACTATTTTCTTTCCTCTCTAAGAACGAATTAAAAATCATTAAAATATGAAGCAGTTTTTATTACTTCATAATTCCAGCCATTTATAACTCATTTAAACATTGCCCATAAATTTCAGAATTATGTGGCAATAAAAGTAATTAAAAAACAGAAGTTAAAACAATGCCAATGGCAAATCTATTCCAAACTTAATATGAACACTGTCAGCAGAATGGATGCCCAAACCAGAAGGAGTGAGATACATTTTACTTAGGGGTTTCAATGTCATGAATATGCAGGCAGGGTCCATCCATGATAAGACAGTGATAGAATTTGCTTTCCATAGCTGCAAACTCCCATGTGATCAACAAGCCCCTGAACCCCCACAGTAGGAAAGCTAAGCACACTGATTAGGTATATGTCTATTCTAAGTGCATTCATTCCCCTGGGGTCTTTTCAGGATTGAATATTGAATCCATCAGTATGTTCTCTACTCAAACTCAGATGGGAAGGAGTTTATCGAAATTGTAAGGTCCAAGACAGAGGTGATGGTGCATCTCATTCAATACTCTTAAAAATAAAAGGGACAATTTAGACGTTTTTTAGCTTAGAGGAGAGATGGGGGAAACAGATTTTTTTTTTCCAAAAGATAGATAATTCCCACTCTGTCTGTATATGAGAATGAGCAGGGGTGTGAGGATGTGTATACGTGTGTGAGTGTATTTATTTCACTGATGGACTATTTGGCCTGCCACTGAGGAGTTACAAACAACTAGATACACATCTCAAGTAAATTAACGGCACTGTTTGAAAACTATAAAGATTTCATCAGACTGCAATCATCATACTTTGACAAGAATGATTCTTTCGAGTCACAGTATTATTTCCAGAGAGTACTTGCTGAAATTCACATCTAAGCCAGGATGCAGCTGGGTATTGGAGAAGCCACACCCTCCTCTCAAACCTCTAATCCAGTCACCACACTGAGAGATCATCCTAAAACACAGGATGATCCTGCCATTCCCCCATTTAAAACTCCCACTTGTTTCCCATTATTCCTAGGATAAAGTCCGAAAAATTTCCTGGGGCCTACAAAGTTCTGCATGGTCTGACTTCTGCCCATCTCTCCCACTTTGTCCCAATATACAGCAACATTGAACAAGACACCTTAGAAATTACATGCCTTCAGTCTTCCTACAATGCTCTCTTCTACCACTCTATCAAGCTGAGTGCCATCCTGGCTCCTCTTCCTGGGTTCAGTCTTCCACTACCCACTATCCACAATCCACTCTACACTGTCCCCTATCCACTCTCCACTATACGTTATCCACTATCCACTCTCCACTATCTACTCTTCCACTACACACTATCCACTATCCACTGCCCACTATCCACTCTCCACCATACACTCCCCACTGTCCGCTCTCCACTATATGCTATCCATTATCCACTATCCACTATAAACTCTGGGAGCACTGAGTGCCTCGTCATAGCGCTCGTCATGACTGTAATCGTGTGTTTCACATTTGCCTCCACCAGCTGATTGTGTTGTTTACCTTTTATCACCCTGGCCAAGCATAGTGACTAACATTTTGGAAGTGTTCAACAAATATTTGTTGAGTGAATGAATGAATGAATCAATAATATAGTCAGCAGACCAGGAAAAAAATTAGCCTTCATGGGAAAAAAAAAAAAAAAGCAGGTCATGAAGGAATGAGTCACAGGACAGCATATTTTTTATGGGAGGGAGAGAGGACAGGGGTGAGGACATGTCCATGAGGAGCTTGGGGTGGGGGAACAGAGTCTAATGTGGTTCTATATTAAAACATCACAACTAACTGAACAGCCAGGATTCATGAAATTCGGCCAATATCACCAGTTATGTAGTGTTTTTGCTGGTTGCTGCTAATTTAATCCAGGCTCTTCGATACCCTTTTCAACATGTGAAATGAATTCTGCAAACTTTACACTAACAATTGTAGCAATAAGGGTGTTTACCACACCAGGAAAATCAGAATGTGTGTTGCAAAGCCTCGCAATTCTTGCAATTCTAATGATGCCTACAATCTTAGCTAATAACACATGAGTTTCTGTAAATAATATAGTCACAGGGAAAATTTTCCTAAACATTATTAAGGAAGAGAGGCTTTCTCTTGAGTAATGGTGTAGCCATTAATCACTAACATATGCCATTGGTTATAATGCTGAAAAACCATCTCAAGCAAGGCCCATGGTGAGGCAAAATCAGCAGTTAACAGCGGCAACTAAACTTAATAAAAATGGCTGAGCTTGAAAAGATTAGTGGAAAGTGAAAGATGTCAGCTGACTTGCATTTTGTCTGCTCATATACCAGAATATCAGTAAACACAATTCCTTAGTTAATTAAAGTGAATTCTATTATCTCAATTCCTGGGACTACAATCCTCCTAAGTTAAGAATTCAAGAATGGTCTGTCAGGCAACCTCCATTGCAGGGCCTGCAGTTCCTGGTTTTGGTCACAAAATTTGCAGACTACAAGTGACAGTGCAATTGAATTTTCATTGTATGGGTTAGTGGTGATTTGAAGGAAGGGAGGGTTTACTACCAGTGTTGCAATCTGTGGCAATGAAATGAAATATTTAAATTAAATTTCAGGTTGAGCAGAGCTTCCCTGCAAGATGGCCCTGGCAGCTGTCTCCAAATTCCTAAATAAAGTATATCACCCACTGCGCCAATTGCACGTTTATGCAAACAAAGCTGCAAAAAAGCAAGAAAACTGAGTACAAATTTCTTCATTTTCCAATTTGCAGCATTGACTCAAACCACCAAGATAAGTGATTTGCAGTATTTACTTCAGGACATCAGCCTTTGAAAAGTATGCCCTTACTAAAAAAGAAGAAGAAGAAAAAAAAGAAACAATCACAATAAAATCACTTCTTAAAAGTAACTCAGTCGTCCATGTACCTCATTCGAAAGTAGACAGAAACCAAAGGCAGAAGCCTGTTATTGGAGAGAAAGCTAAAATTGCATTTTAACATCCTTAGATTCAATCTATATCTCTTTCTTCTTTTCTGCACTTTTTATTCATGGACTCTTTACGACTTCACTCAAAATGTGTTACCCAATCACCAACTCTACAAACAGAACTTTTCAAAGCCTTACAACTGCACTGAGGAAGCAATTCTAAAAAATTCAATACAGTGATGAGGAGATACATTCTTTGTGTAAAACTGTTAGCTAGTGATGGTGCTGGAGGGTGAGAGAGAATTAAGGTTTTACTTCATCTACCGATAGCTAGAGTTTTCTGGGGGAAAAAAAACTTTTACTGCCAGAAAGAATGGGAGGCAAACCAATTTAAATTTGTTTACAAATAAAAGTTATACAAGGGCAGTTTTGAAAACTAGCAAAAGGTGAGGAATTTTTGAGTTTACCTACTTTAACATCAGTCAAATTTTAGATCCACAATCCCCCTACCATCATTCCAGTTGCCAATATTTTTGAAACATCTGAGCCACCATTTCCCACTTAGTGCAAGTAATCAAGAGTCCACTCAATGAGCATTTATGAAGTGCGACGCTATGCTGGTATCGTGTTCCATGATCCACAGGGGAGACAGACTTTAACACAATCACATATAAAAATCCAAATAGTGTCCTTTATTTGTTTAATGCACACAGCAGTTAGGGAAGCATAGAGAATGAATTTATACACTTGTGTTACAGCTAATTTCAGGACTAGTACATTTTTGCACTAACCAGATATACTGAATACTAAATAAAACTACAGTTAAAAAATTAAAAACAGAAAATTCTGTCCTAATTATTACCTGAATCATTTCAACCAAAGAGCAATGTTAACATACCCAATGTTATTCATCTTAGCCCTTAGCCAAGCAATCTAATATTGACATTATCTATAAGACAATTTACTATCTTCACAAAATGAGTAGTTCCTAGCAGGGGAAAAGATCTGATAATTTTTTCAAAGTCATTTGTATATTTTTTGGTAACTCTTATAAATATAGAAGAGCATTTGCTTTTGTTTTTTTGTTTTGTTTTATTTGTTCTTTTTTTTTTTTAATGCCAAAATTTCCAATAACATCTGCCAAATGCATGGGTCAATTAATACCTCTGCTTTAGCATTAATACTCTCAACTATTTTCTCATTTTTTGAAAATCACCTCATTGATTCCATTTGAAGTCCACTATGCAAAGGCATTTGACTCTGTGGATCATAATGAATTATGGATAACATTTCAAAGAATGAGAATCCTGGAACACTTAATTGTGCTCATACAGAACCTGTACACAGATCAAGAGGTAGTCATTCGAATAGAACAAGGGGATACTGTGGTGTTTAAAACCAGGAAAGGTGTGTATCAGGGTTGTGTCCTTTCACTATACTGAATTGAATCTATATGTTGAACAAATAATCCAAGAAGATGGACAATATGGAGAACAGGACATCAGAATTGGAGGAAGACTCATTAACAACCTGCAATACACATGAAAGTGAAGAGGACTTGAAGCCCTTAGTTATGGAGACCAAAGACTACAGCCTTCAGTATGGATTACACCTCAACATAAAGAAAACAAAAATACTCACAACTGGACCAATAAGCAACATCAGGATAAGTCATACTAACTTTATTTTTAAAACAATTGTGACCTTCTTTGTACTCCACGCTGGTAAATTAGAACATTACTGTTAGATGAAATAGCTCTTATTGAAGAATACGTACTTTTCCCACACTCTGGGTAAAGCATTCCACTAATGCTCCCCGACATGTCTGTCAGTTTGTCCTACTGTGGGGGCTTGTATGTTGCTGTGATGCTGGAAGCTATGCCACCGGTATTCAGATACCAGCAGGGTCACCCATGGAGGACAGGTTTCAGCTGAGCTTCCAGACTAAGACAGACTAGGAAGAAGGACACGGCAGTCTACTTCTGAAAAGCATTAGCCAGTGAAAACCTTATGAATAGCAGCAGAACATTGTCTGATATAGTGCTAGAAGATGAGTCCCCCACGTTGGAAGGCACTCAGAAGATGACTGGGGAAGAGCTGCCTCCTCAAAGTAGAGTCGACCTTAATGACGTGGATGGAGTAAAGCTTTCGGGACCTTCGTTTGCTGATGTGCCATGACTCAAAATGAGAAGAAACAGCTTCAAACATCCATTAATAATTGGAACCTGGAATGTACAAAGTATGAATCTAGGAAAATTGGAAATCATCAGAAATGAAATGGAACGCCTGAACATCAATATCCTAGGCATTAGTGAGCTGAAATGGACTGGTATTGGCCATTTTGAATCGGGCAATCATATAGTCTACTACGCTGGGAATGACAACTTGAAGAGGAATGGTGTTGCATTCATTGTCAAAAAGAATGTTTCAAGACCTATCCTGAAGTACAACGCTGTCAGTGATAGGATAATATCCATACGCCTAAAAGGAAGACCAGTAAATACAACTATTATTCAAATTTACGCACCAACCACTAGGGCCAAAGATGAAGAAATAGAAGTTTTTATCAGCTGCTGCAGTCTGAAATTGATTGAACATGCAATCAAGATGCATTGACAATTACTGGCGATTGGAATGCAAAAGTTGGAAACAAAGAAGAAGGACCAGTAGTTGGAAAATATGGCCTTGGTGATAGAAACAATGCTGGACATCGAATGATAGAATTTTGCAAGACCAACAACTTCTTCATTGCAAATACCTTCTTTCACCAACATAAATGGTGACTATACACATGGACCTCGCCAGATGGAATACACAGAAATCAAATTGACTACATCTGTGGAAAGAGACGATGGAAAAGCTCAATATCATCAGTCAGAACAAGGCCAGGGACTGACTGTGGAACAGACCATCCATTGCTCATATGCAAGTTCAAGCTGAAACTGAAGAAATTCAAAGCAAGTCCACGAGAGCCAAAATAGGACCTTGAGTTTATCCCACCTGAATTTAGAGACCATCTCAAGAATAGATTTGATGCATTGAACACTAGTGACCGAAGACCAGACGAGTTGCGGAATGACATCAAGGACATCATCCACGAAGAAAGCAAGAGGTCACTGAAAAGACAGGAAAGAAAGACCAAAATGGATGTCAGAGGAGTCTCTGAAACTTGCTCTTGAGCGTCAAGCAGCTAAAGCAAAAGGAAGAACTAATGAAGTAAAAGAACTGAACAGAAGATTTCAAAGAGCCTCTTGAGAAGACAAAGTGTTATAATGACATGTGCAAAGAGCGGAAGCTGGAAAACCAAAAGGGAAAAACACGCTCGGCATTTCTCAAGCTGAAAGAACTGAAGAAAAAATTCAAGCCTCAAGTTGCAATAGTGAAGGATTCCATGGGGAAAATATTAAACGACGTAGGAAGCATCAAAAGAAGATGGAAAGAATACACAGTCATTATACCAAAAAGAATTAGTCGATATTCAACCATTTCAAGTGGTGGCATATGATCAGGAACCGATGGTACTGAAGGAAGAAGTCCAAGCTGCTCTGAAGGCACTGGCGAAAAACAAGGCTCCAGGAATTGATGGAATATCATTGAGATATTTCAACAAACAGATGCAGCACTGGAGGTGCTCACTCATCTATGCCAAGAAATATGGAAGACAGCTCCCTGGCCAACTGACTGGGAGAGATCCATATTTATGCCTATTCCCAAGAAAAGTGATCCAACTGAATGTGGAAATTATAGAACAATATCATTAATATCACATGCAAGCAAAATTCTGCTGAAGATCATTCAAAAACGGCTGCAGCAGTATATTGACAGGGAACTGCCAGAAATTCAGGCTGGTTTCAGAAGAGGATGTGGAATGAGGGATATCATTGCTGATGTCAGATGGATCCTGGCTGAAAGCAGAGAATACCAGAGGGATGTTTACCTGTGTTTTCTTGACTATGCAAAGGCATTTGACTGTGTGGATCATAACAAGCTATGAATAACACTGCGAAGAATGGGAATTCCAAAACACTTAATTGTGCTCATAAGGAACCTTTACATAGATCTAGGGGCAGTTGTTTGGACAGAACAAGGGGATACCGATTGGTTTAAAGTCAGGAAAGGAGTGCATCAGGGTTGTATTCTTTCGCCATACCTATTTAATCTCTATGCTGAACAAATAATCCAAGAAGCTGGACTATATGAAGAAGAATGGGGCATCAGGATTGGAGGAAGACTCATTAACAACCCGCATTATGCAGATGACACAACCTTGCTTGCTGAAAGTGAAGAGGACTTGAAGCACTTACTAATGAAGATCAAAGACCACAGTCTTCAGTATGGATTACACCTCAACAGAAAGAAAACAAAAATCCTCACAACTGGACCAATGAGCAACATCATGATAAATGGAGAAAAGATTGAAGTTGTCAAGGATTTCATTTTACTTGGATCCACAATCAACAGCCATGGAAGCAGCAGTCAAGAAATCAAAAGACGCATTGCATTGGGTAAATCTGCTGCAAAGGGCCTCTTCAAAGTGTTGAAGAGCAAAGATGTCACCCTGAAGACTAAGGTGCATCTGACCCAAGCCATGGTATTTTCAATCACATCATACGCATGTGAAAGCTGGACAATGAATAAGGAAGACCGAAGAAGAGTTGACGCCTTTGAATTGCGGTGTTGGAGAAAAATATTGAATATACCATGGACTGCCAAAAGAATTAACAAATCTGTCTTGGAAGAAATGTGGCCAGAATGCTCCTTAGAGGCAAGGATGGCGAGGCTGTGTTTTACATACTTTGGACATGTTGTCAGGAGGGATCAGTTCCTGGAGAAGGACATCATGCTTGGCAGAGTACAGGGTCAGCGGAAAAGAGGAAGGCCCTCAACGAGGTGGATTGACACAGTGGCTGCAACAATGGGCTCAAGCATAACAATGATTTTAAGGATGGCGCAGGACCGAGCAGTGTTTCGTTCTGTTGTGATAGGGTCTCTATGAGTTGGAACCGACTCGAGGGCACCTAACAACAACAATGCTGTGAAGGATTCTAAACAGAACAGACGACAGAGCCCTGTGTTTTCAAGGAACTTAAATACTAATTTAGGTACATAGAATACAAAGAAGTGTTTACATGCAGAATTCTACTATCCCATCCTGAAATATATTTTAAGTTACTTAAAAGAGTCAAATGGTCAAACAGATTTGTTACACAATTAATAGAATTTCTCCCTAATTTAAGCTTCAAAGGCTATAGAGCAATTACACCAATTTCACTTTTTGTAAAAATTCTTCTAAGTTATAAATCCAAAAACCACTCATAAAGTTTTATTTTAGATTTAAGCAAGTGCTCAGGAAGGTCAATCCAAAAATAACAGCCAAAATGCAAAAAAAAAAAAAAAAAAAATTCTTGTAAAAATATTTGAAAATATTTAGATCCCCTAGATTTAATTTGGAAACCCTGGTGGCAGAGTGGTTAAGAGCTATGACTGCTAACCAAAAAGGCAGCAGTTTGAATCCACCAGGCACTCCTTGGAAACTCTATGGGACAGTTCTAGGGTTGCTATGAGTTGGAATTGACTCGACGGCAATGGATTTTTGGATTTAATTCATAATTTTAAATGCATACAATACTTAAAATTAGCAAAGTACACTATAATAATCTGAAGTATTTCTAAGAAAATATATCATTTTCCTCTCAAGTTTTCCAAATATAAGGGATTTTGATGTTCTTACGTTATTATTCAACTTAACAGAATAAATCCTGTTTAAAAAAGGACCTGATCATCAAAAACAAGGAAGGACTGAGAACTTTCGTAGACTAGAAGGGACAAGTAGGCACGATAACTCAAAGCGATGTGAGTTTTCTTTTTTTTTTTAATATTTTCTTGTATTTTTGGTAAAAGTTTACACAGGAAATTATGTTCTCATTTAACAATTTCTATACATATTGTTCAGTGACATTGGTTAAATTCTTCACAATATATTCTCATTATTTCCATTTTGGTTGTTCTGTTTCCATTAAGCTAGCTTTCTTACCCACACTCCTACCCCTCCCCCAGCCTTCTCATCTTTGGTCTAGGGTAAGTGTTAATCATTTGGTTTCCTCTAGATGATTATTTTGAGGAGCACAGTACACATGGGTGATATTACTTATTTTATGAGCCAATCCGTCATTTAGCTGAGAGGTAACCTCTGGGAGTGGTTTGAGTTCCAAGTTTATAGAGTATCTCAGGACAATAATCTCAGGGGTTCATCTAGTCTCTACTGGCCCAAAAGTCTGGGCCTTCTCTTAGGAATTTGAGTTTTGTTCTACACTTTTTTCTCATTCTATCTAGGACCATCTATTCAATCCCTGGTTGGAACGATAGGTAATAGCAGCTGGGCACCATCTAGTTCTTCTGGTCTCAAGGTAGGTGATGTCATTGTTCATGTAGACTATTGGTCCTATAAACTAGTTTCTTCTTTGAGCCTTTTGTTTCCTTCTTCCTTTTTCGCTCCAAATGAGTAGAGACTAATAGTTATATCTTAGATGGCTGCTTGCAGGCTTTTAAGACCCCAGACACTACTCATCAGACTACAATGTAGACCTTTGTGTTTATGGACTATATTATGTGTGATGGTTAAGGTTTTGTGTCAACATGGCTAGGCCATGATCCTCAGTGTTTTTACAGTTATGATCTAACTTGGCAGTCATATGATGTTGTGAATACTTCCATGATGAGATTTGATATAATGTGATCACCTCCATGATGGGATCTGCTGTGAGTAGCCAGTCAGTTGAAAGGGAATTTCCTTGGGCGTGTGTCCTGCATTGAAGTGGACATTCTGGCAAGGCTCACAGCCTTTTGCTAGCTCTTGATCCTAGAGCTGGCTCCTGTTCATCTGACCTATGTGTCTTAGAACTTGATCTAGGAGCCCACCTGCAGTCTTGCCTGCCGATCTTGAGATTCGCTGAACTTTGCAGCCTGTGATCAAAAGCCCTGCTCTCTGACCTGCCAATCTTGGGTTCACCAGCCCCTGCAGCTACATGAATCAGGAGAAGCCCCTATATTGACCCAGGGACTTGGGACGTTCCAGCCTCTGCAAACTCGAGAGTCATTTCCTTGATATAAATCTCTCTATACATATTTTTTTTATATACATATATTCATACGCTTTACTGGTTTTGCTTCTCTAGAGAACCCAGCCTAAGACGTTGTGCCAATCAACTGAGTTGCCCCGTGAGACTATGGTCGTAAGCCCTCACACCTAGTAGACCAATCCCATGAGGTGTTTGCTTGTATCTAGGAAGTATCCATAACTGTGCCCCATATGCTTCATTTTATACTTGAAAATACGTACAGCCATACAAACATGTATATACATGTGCCTACTGTTATTCATAATGTCTCCCTGTACATATTTATGCATAGTCAGAATCAACTCTATTGTAATGGGTTTGTTTTTGATATATCTCTATAACCAAACACATATTTTTTAGTTATTACTGTTATTGCAAAATTGTATATCCAGTAATGTGGAATTTTTGATTGGGTCCAGGGACGGGGGAAAAAAAAGTACATTAATGGAAAAACTGTTGGAATTCAAATACAGCCTGTAGCTTAGTTAATAGTATTATGCTAGTATTAATATTGTGGTTTTCATAACTGTACTGTTTATATAAGATGTTGATGATAGAGGAAACTGGGAAAAGGCTGTATGGGAATTTTCTGTGCTATTTTTGCAAATTTTCTATGAGTTTAAAATTATTTCAAAATTGAAAGTTAAAAAAAAAAATCACTGAGTAGAAATGTCCTTTACTTCCTTATATAATTGGGTAGATTTTACCTATAAATGAAATACCTCTCAGCAGCACACCTAAAGGGAGATATTTTGATGATGAGGAAAATAATTCCTCACCACTTTCAGAGTACTTATTTAATGGCATCATGTACATAAATAAAAATGTATTTTTTTTGTCTTGGTTAAAAAAAAAATTTAAAAATTCAGCAACTAATGAGTTCCCAAAACCGTGATAATAATAATGATTGAAGCTAGTTCATTGCAGGCTTATCCTCTGTATTATTATGTTAAGCTATAATTACCGTGTTTTTTCTCCACTGTCATTTTTTTTCTTATAAAATTCTAGGTAAAAAGTGCTTTTATAGATTGCATTCCACAGTGTTCTTTGGACTTTGTCAAAACACTGTAAACTACAGCAGGATCAGGAAATGTAGGCTAAAGGGGACCTAACCAAGAGGGTTTGTTAAAGAAATGACTAATGGGTTTCAATATGGAACAGTTTATCCCAAAAGCGTTAGCCCTGAGGGCTGCATGTTTATGCTCAATTTACTTTCATTGTAGAGTCCCTGGGTTGTGTAAACAGTTAAGTGCTGGACTGCTAGCTGAAAGGCTGGCGGTTCAATTCCACCCAAAGGTACCTCAGAAGATCTTGGCCTGGTGACCTGAAAGTTCACAGCCTTGAAAACCCCACGGAGGAGAGTTTTACTCTGAAACACACAGGGTCGCATGAGTCAGAATCAACTTCAGGGCAACAAACAAGAACAAAAACTTTCATTATGAATAGAGTGCAAAGGCCATAATTAAGACCTTTCTTCAGATTCCTAAATTTTACCTTCTCCAAATTATCCTTGGGCAGCAAACATACTTAACTCCAAAGGGATAAGATGTGATAACTAAAAAATAGGGTTGTCATTACTTTAAAAACAAAGCAACTTCGTTATTTAAGGTTACAACACACCACTCGGTACCCAACTCAGCTCTCTTTCTGGCCTTCCCCATGACATAAATTCTGCCTTCGAGACATTCGTTTGGTTTCAAATTTCTGATTAACAACATTCATTTGGATTAAAATTCTGATTAACCAAGGAAAAGCAATAACTTACTTAGAAGGGTGCCCCTTATACTTAGTCTATAAACAGACAAACCAACAAGACTTAGTTTAGCAGATAAGCTAGTTTTTAACTGAAGAAAGAGGCTTAGTGTACAATAAGGAGAACTTGAAAGTCCAAAAGTAGAAGCTTGTGTCCAGGGACTGGGGTAACACAAAGAGGAGTAGAAGACTTAGGACCTGAAAGAAGGGGAAGAAAGTCATAGAGCCACTACACTGAACTTCATCTGTTCAAAACTGGCTGGATGGAATGTTTTCTAAGTCACACTAACCTAGGCGGATGATGGCTCCTCTCTGAAGCCATTAGGATCCCAGCAAGTTTGTGTTCTGTAAAGAAGGAAAAAACAAATTCACAGCTGTGAATTATCTTCTTTTAGATCTCAGACAATGCAAATCACAAGACATTATCTAAAATAGTCATACTGTTTACTTAGAACTGTGAGCTCAAATAAAAACAAATGCTAAGGAAAACTGTCATAAAGTCAATCAACCCAGAATAATGGCTATTGTTAGAAGGAAAAAATAGCTTCGAAGTTGTTCTGAAACACAAAGTATCCCACAGAAGGTACTCATTTCCAGAGTCATTTTCTCCCCACTGGAACAATATCTTTCTTTAGAATCAGACAAAAATAAAGCATTAGAAAAAACACAAAGAAGCTATACAGTTGTACTAGTGAATGCTTTATCTTTACTCTAAGAGGTAAACTAGACGCCTTTGGAAAACATCCCTACACCTTTCCTTTCCCCTCCAGGAAATTTCTTGTTAGTCTTTGTGCTACTGTACCTCCAGCTAGCTTTCCAATTTCTTGAAACTACTTGGAAGAAACCATTATACATTCTCAAATTAAAAAACTTAATTGGTATAAACAAAATTATCTATGATTTCAAGGCCTCCCCTTTCCATAGTGCTCCTTCCAAAACTACTTAATTATCCTTCTAAGGATTTAGCCCAAACACAATCCCAGCTTCTTTGTGGAAACTATTTCTCACCTTTAAAAAAATAAACCGGCAGGGGTGGTTTTTATTTTATTTTATTTACTTGCATTAGTTTAATCAGTGGATAATAATTTGGAGTCAAACCCAGTTCTTTGCATCTAACACCTTGAACGCGGGGCAAGGTTGGTTCCCTGGAAACGTGACTTGGGGAGTCACATTAGACCCTGTGCTCAGAAGGGTCCTGTGCTTTGTTTAATACTCTGCTGTCACGGTCTTAAAATTCTTAATAATTTTTTAACAAAGGGACTGTGTTTTTATTCTGCATTACCATAAAAAAAAAAAAACAACCGTTTCCATCAAGTCAATTCCTACTCATAGCATCCTATAGGACAGAGTAGAACTGCCCCATCGGGTTTCCAAGGAGCAGCTGGTAGATTTGAACTGCCAACCTTTGGTTAGCAGCTGAGCTCTTAACCACTGTGCCACCAGGACCTCTATATTAGGCCTCAAAATTTGTGTAGCTGGTCCTGGCTCCAGGTAACACCTTGCCCAACAAAACTCAGCCTGAAGACACCTAGCCTGCCGGCATTTCTACCAGGCTTGGCTAGATCTTGGAAGAAATTCATCCTCCTAGGGAATCTTTTTTCAGAGTGCTACTACAGATATTGCTTATTTCCTGGATCCAACTCTAAGGGACCAGGTAAGAAATGGGAGGGGGAGAAAGCAAGTATCATGAAAGAAGGTGTGATAAAACTATTAGAAAATATTGAATATGTTTTTTCCAGTTAGAAAAAAGCATTTGTGTGTGTGTGTTTACAAATGGCAGGCTCGAACTCTAAATATAACTCTATATGAGTATATACCGTATAGTCAGTTGATGACGAAAAAGCAAAAATAACTTTCAACTTGATGATTTTGCTTCAGCCAGAAAGGACTTTAGAAATTATGTAGTTCCATATTTCTATTCCCCCGGAACATAAAGATAAGAATGCCCAAAGCCCCACATACAGTTAAGAGTTGAGCTATGGTTCCAGTTCAGGTATTCTGATTGTCAGCCCAGGGTACTGTCAAGCACACTGCTGAGTTGCTGAAAAAACAAAGTGCCATTCCAATGCTGGTGCAGCACAGGCGTATATGTAACCGTTGTTAATGATGGGGCCATCACGCCACCCACATCTCCATACAAAACACCCTACGACACCCAGGAGCTTGAGGTGACCATCAGAGCCAGATCGCCATTACAGTCAGCCTCCCTGGCCTCTAAAGCTGCCCTCACTGTGGGTCTACATTGTTACTATTCAGGGACATGGTGGGACCAGCATAAAATATATCTTAAAAAGTATTTTTCATGCAAAATGTATATAGGTTCTCACTGAATACAATCATGTAATCATCACGGGTTTAAACATGGCCAGTTCTGAGTAGTGGTGTTGTCTTTTAAGCACATGTGGCATGCGATATCCAATAAAAAGATTTTTTTCTTTTCCAGACATTTTTCATATTTATTATTGATTAAAAGTGGGTGGGGAGGGTAGTCCTTTAGATATGCCTGAAATCTGAGAACAAAAGCAGCTTTCTTTTCTGGCTTTGTCGTGAAGTTAGAGCTCCCTCCAGTGGTCGCTCTGGCAGCTTGAATTTCAAATTCCTTTACCACTGCGCCTCCCTGTATACAAAGAAATCTCAGCTTTGGCCTTTCCAATGAGGGTTTTCTTTTCCTTCCTCCCCCCACCCCTTCCTAAAAATTAAACTCAGCCAGTAAACAAGTACATATTGATTTCCCCTGAAATCTTGTTAAATATCCATATTTATTTATCCTCTAATAGAATAGAGAGTAGAATCAATAAAATAGAACATAGTCAAGGTATTTTCCTTTTGGCAGAGACACTGTCAACGCATGGTTATTATTTATAAACTTTTCTGACTCTGCAGGCCAGAGCTTACTTTCAGAGCTATGAGCAAACAAAGGAAGTGGATAGGGTAAGCGCCCTCCCATTCACACTGAGTTGTTATTTATATTTCAGAGACGTTTTTAACGAACTGAAATAACTTTTTAGACTTATTGCAGCCACCTTTTGCTTTCCTCCCATGCCCGCCTTCAATTTACCGGCTTCTTCAAGCCAAGCATGACACTGCCGGTATCAGAGATGCCATACGACACCATCAACTACGGGTGCTCGGATGGGATACATGAATAATTCATGGCACTAACCGAGTGCCAAGTGGATATTCAATCACTTTTGATGGTGAGAAAACTAGTTGCGATTTTCGTAAATTTATTTAGTTACTTACTTGTTCATTTAATTAATCTAAATACCTTTCTCGGTATCTGGGAATCACAATCACAGCAACTGGTGGGATGGTCTCTCAACCATGTGTTTGCCTGCTCTCTCTTTCTGCTCTTCCTTCCTTTTGTTTCTTCCTCCTCTTGTCCCTTCTATTTTTCTATCTCCTCCTCTCTCCTTCCCTCCTTCTAATAGGTTTTACTGAGGCTCATATAGCAGTAGGACATTGAAGATAACCTAATGCAACCATCTTATTGTATAGAGGAGAAGTCCAGCCAGGCTGGGAAAGCTGAGCAACACAGTAGTTTCCTTTTCCTTCCTCCTTTCTTTGTGCCTGTGCCATAAGCATCCATTAGGTTCAACGAACCCCTGGGCATTGCTTGCTTATAGGGCTGGCCCCTGCTTCCCCCCAGCCCGTTGTTTAAGGTGAATGCTTAAGAATATACATATGCAGCAATAGAAAAAGAGCTAATAGAAATAGTTCAATAAGAGATCTCGGAAGATTAAAAAACAAGGAAAATTCTGTCAGTTTGCAATAGTTCACAGATATGGAATCTGGTGTTTTGGGAATTTTTTTTCATGAAAAATGCCTTTCTTTTGTCCTTTTAAACAAACTTAAACAAAAGAACTTCATTTGACATCGCTTCTCCTGACAGTGTTGTTAACAATATTGCCGTATATTTCTATAGCACTTTATCCTCCTTGCAAAGTTTACTCACTTAGCGTATCGCCCCAGCTAACTAGAACATGCTCTCACTGAAGGTCAAGGACTAGAGCTACGCGTGGCAGAATGTAAGGAAACACTGGAGACTTCGGAGTGACCCTCTATGTTTCATGCCACCTTAGCTCAACGTTATTGTATGATTGTGCTCTATTTTCACTAACATGTTTATGCAGTTCAAAGAAGATGCCAGATTTAGCACTTGAAATAAAAGGATTATCAAGATGAGGGTAGTTGGAGCAAATTGCCTAGCCAAAAGAAGTTGCTACAGTCTCTATACCAAACACAGGTGTTCCGTCACCATTAGCCACTGCCTGAAAGTCTAATAGGAGGAATAAATCTAATGATGGTCCCAAGCGTTTAACCTGAGCAACAAATTTTCCTTTAAAGGAGTCCAGCCACCTGGGTCAAAATGTTGGGTGTGAGGATTAAGCTGGCCTGAGTTGCTTATGCTGTTCAAATCGTTTTGCTGGGTGTAAGCTACTTTAATAAGAAAGTAATCAAAAACTTATACGGAGAAAAATGTTCACTATGTAGAAAAACACAGCAATCTAGAAGTTTCTTACTGGTCTCAGTTTCCATGAGCAATAGAATAACTTCTATGAGAGGAGGAAATTGGTTTCAGATTTTAATAAACATGAAAAACACTTGGCAAGCTTGTTAAAGGGTAGGTTCCAAGGCTCGCCCTCAAATTCTCTGACAGTAGTTTCCAAGTACGGTAAATAAATCTGGGTACTACACTTTGAGAAACAGTTATATAAAATATTAAGTTGGTAGATAATGTATTGTGTCCAAGAAGAGGGTTGATGACTGCTCTGTTTCTTCCAGTTACTTCCTTTGCCATAGGAAGACAACTGAGGCAGAAGTCAGAACAAGTAGGCTCTGTTCCTGCCTCTGAAGTCCCTGGGTAGCGTATATGTTTAATGCACTGAGCTGCTAACTGAAAGGTTGGAGATTTGAGTTTTCCCAGAGGTACCTCAGAAGAAAGGCCTGGCAATCTACTTCTGAAAAATCAGCCATTGAAAACCCTCTGGAGAACAGTTCTACCCTGACAAACACAGGGTCCATCAGCATAAGTTGGAGCCAACTCCATGGCAAACAGTGGTTAAACTGGATCCTGCCTCCACACCAAGCAATCTCGTCACCTCTCTGAGGGAGCTCCAGTAGCTTCATCTTTTAAGATCTCTTTTACCGAAAACACAGGGTTGTAGGAAAGAATTTTAAAAACACTACCTGTAAAACATATTTCCCAAGGTATAAAACACCAAAGCAAGGTTTCATTTTACTAAAAAGCAATGTATTAAGGGAATTTCCAGGGCATAGCTTAAAATGTACAGTTCTGTCATTTTATAGCCTTCTCTTCTTCATTGTTAAAAATGACTTAAGTCCTTTAAAACAGGAGCCCAAGGTATGGATTATTCAAAGAAAATTTATAAAGGTTAAAAATAGTATTTAAAAAAAAAACCCATAAAATGAACTTATTCCACCAGTCTGGGAAGGCAACATTGCTAAATTTACCCCAATTTATCTAAGTAGTTTATGTCAACTTTTCAAAATCGGATCCATTTTCTCCATCAAGATAAGCCACAATAATAAGAGCTCGCTTGTACTCTGGCATAAGTAAAGACGGGAGCTTTGGACTGCAACTAAAAAATGCATGGGTTGGTTACATCAAAGCTTTGAGTCATTTTAATACCTCAGTCCCATCATCCATAAAGTGGGGATTAATAATGTTTTCCTCCCCTGGAGGGTTACTTAAGAGGGATAACTAACAAAGCAAATGGTTGTAAATTATTTTGTAGGCCTGCTGTGTTGGGACCAAACAGGCAGAGCCAGATTTAACAGCTAAGATTTTTCAGAAGCTCCAAAATATTACGAAGCAAGTCACATTTCATGGCTAATTTAAAACATCAGGGGTTCACACAAGTTGCTTATAATGATATTTTCCAATTCACATGTTATTTGATGATTTATACAGCTTTAGCTTTTACGGTTGAACTCAGCCATTCCTCTCAGGCCATGATTCTGTTTTATCAATACGACCTGCTCACATTAACTGTCTATATCTTCGGGGGATTAAGCACTACTTTTTATCTGGACCTGCAAAGAATAAATTCAGAGATGATAAGAAATTCTGGTTGCAAGTCCAATATGTTGTTTATTTAGTTCAGGAAAAGAGTTGTTATATACAGGTTTAGGAAGACTTTTTAAAGCACTGATAAAATCTCCGTATGTCAAATGGAATGGCACTGAAATTATTTGAATGCTTTAAAGCTCTTAGGAGTTGAACTAAACTTTCAGCCAAAGAATTGATTCTCTTTTGGGATTTTTGGCCTTTCAAAAAGCAAAACCTAAGCAAAGCAAACAAAACAAAGACAAAAAAAAAAAAAACCTGCACCCAATCTTTGAATCACAATACTACGATAAACAATGGTTGTAAACTTAAGAGGAACAAGAAGACATCAAACTGTGGACAGGATGCAGTACGAGAGGCATTCGGTGTTTTCCAAAAGTAATTGACCCTACCAATTAGCTGATATATTAGATAAAAATACAAATTCCTAGGCTCCACACCGTACCCCTCCTGAACCAGAATCTTAAGAAGGCAGCACTAGAAACCTGAATATAGTTGTCCCTCGGTATCCATGTGGCATTGGTTCTAGTCCCCCACCCATACCAAAATCCTCGGCTGCTCAAGTCCTTTATATAAATGGTGTATTGTTTGCATGTAATCTAGGCACATCCTCCCTTATACCTTAAATCACCACCTCTAGATGACTTATAATACCTCATACAATGTAAACGCTATGTAAATAGTTGTTTCCTCAAACTGAAGGCTTGCTCTGGAAAGCAGCCTTTCTCTTCTCTGAGTTTCTAGAGCTCTTCTGGGAACACTGATGCTGCCTGGGCATCAGCCAATGCAATTTACCCGTGATCTTGAGTTCTGGAAGCTGCAGCACTTTCCAGAGCTAGCCACCCAGCCCTTACTAGCCTGACATTCCTTCCTGGCACTCTCCTCAACTCCTCACGCTTAGCCTTTGAAGGATTGCTTTGGCCACTTCACTGCTTTTTAGGAGCCATTTATTCACAGAAACAAAGGGTATATACAACACAAGTAGGGAACGAATGAGATGCAGGTGAATAATGCTCAAACAATGACTGCTGGAGAGAAGCGGAGGATCTGTGAAATGGCGGGAGGCTACAGCAGGGGATGCCTATGTATCACTTCGTCCGTGTGGATTCAGTGCACTGCTCAGCACGTGGCAAATACAAGTTTTTGGAAATTTTTTTTCCCCCTGAATATTTTCGATCTACAGTTGGTTGAATCCATAGATGCAGAGAGCCAACTATATTTAGCAAGTGTCCTGGATACTTGCTATACAAGGTTTTGTTGGTGGACCAGCAACACCAGCATCGCCTAGAAACTTGTGAGAAAAGTGAACTGTCAGGTGCACCCCAGAACCCCTGAACTAAATCTGAAATTTAACAAGCTTTTACTTCCTCTGGATAGTCATGTTTGACCATCTTTCTCAGCGTTCAGCCGGGGCTGATGGACAACCCCAGCAGGGCTGATTCGAGGGCCTCGCCACACCATACATTCTATAGTAGCCACGAATGATGTATACAAAGTAGCAATTGTTGTCAATGATTTTATTCTACTTGGATCAACGATCAACATTCATGGAAGTAGTAGTCAGGAATCAAATGATGTATTGGGCAAATCTATGCCAAAAGGCCTCTTTAAAATCTAAAAATGTAAATATGTCACTTTGATGACCCAAGCCAAAGTATTTTCAATCACCTCATATGGATGTGAAAGCTAGACAATGAAAAAGGAAGACAGAAGAAAAACTTACGCATTTGAAATGTGGTATTGGTGAAGAATATTGAATATACGTGGACTGCCAGAAGAACAGACAAATCGGTCTTAGAAGAAATACAACCAGAAAGCTCCTTAGAAGCGAGGACGGTGAGCAGAGGCAGCCTATTCCTTAGGCGAGGTGAGCTTGGTACTTACCTTGCTTACCAGATTATCTGTACTGAACCATTTCACATTTTTGATATGATGAAACCCCACCACAGATTAGTAAGTAAGCCTGTGCTTACCTTACTTACTGGGTTATCCTCCCCTGTCAGGGATTGTAAATTTGAGAAGAGGCTTCGATTCTGTAGGAAGGTGCTGTGGAGATGGGAGAGAGACAAATGCCAGCCATACCTAGAAGTAGAGTGTTTCATGTGGTGAAAAAGTATGAAATGGTTCACTACAGATGATCTGGTAAGCAAGGTAAGCACGGTAAACACGTGGTGATCCTCTTGGAAACCTTGGCCTTTGACGGCTCATCACAATTAAAACGATGATTTGTTCGGTGATTCAGAACTCTTACTTTATTCCCCTTATTATTCCCCCTCTGCCCCGCCCCGCCCCGCCCCGCAGCCATAAGAGGAAGATCAATGTTATTTAATGGCTGAGCTGGGGCTTGACTCTAATCCAAATCATCTGGATTTTTCCACTATACCTGTTTCTCAAACTTGTTAGACTGTAAGAATCATCTGGTGCAGAACTCGACTCAGCATGCGTACCAATCAGCTGGGGTTGTTGTTAAATGGCTGTTTGCCTTGGAGTCTGCTCCAATTCATGGCTACCTCATGTATCGCAGAATGAAATACTACCTGGCCCTGTGCTATTTCACACTTTTTCACCACATCAAACACTCTACTTCTAGGTATGGCTGGCATTTGTCTCTCTCCCATCTCCACAGCACCTTCCTACAGCCTGCACAGACTGAAACACAAACGCATGTAAACTGGTGAGCTCTGAATGAGGTCATTGGTTCGGACCAGTGTTAATTTCTTAGTTGTGACATTCTGCTATATTTATACAAGCGGTAAACTTTGGGGGAAACTGGGTGAAAGGTATAGGGAATCTCTCTGTATTTTTGCTCACAATTTCACGTGAATCTACAACTATCTCAGAATAAAAAATCAGGTTAAAAAAAAGGCTTTGAGCACAAAAAAGGAGTAAAGTACTATCTTCTTTTTTTGTTTGAGAAATCTGAGGCTCAGGAAGATAAAGTAACTTTCCTAACTGTCCTTACTAATAAGATAGGTAAATGTGGAAAACAGTAGTCCACAGTGCATCAGAGAAGAAATTCACAGGCTCGACTGCGTCTTGGTGCCTTCTGTATTATACTATGGGTTATAAATGTCACTTCTTTTATCTTATTCATTCATAAAGGCACTCTTGAATCCAGGTACTGTATTAATTCAGCAGGAATAAAAGCAAACAGAAAAGAAAGAAAAAAATGAATTTCTCAATCGTAAGAACTATTAGATATCTTTCAAGGAACAGGAAACCAGAAGCTTCAAAAGAAAAAAAAAAATTAAGTTTCAATCTCTTCCTCTCTTACATGCTTTGAAGAGGAAATATTTAGCTTCCGAAAAGGGACAAGCTCTATAAAACTAAGCTGTAAACCAAAGTCAATAGAAAATCTTTTTAGCTTGGCAGCGCTATTTTTTAGATATTATTTAAAAAGTATTTCCAATGAAATCTGTTTGCCTTAGAGAAAGAAATTAAAATAAAAAAGAAGGCAGGAAGGAAGAAAGGAAAGAAGAAAAAATTAATAAAAGAAAAAGTGTAGAGTTGTTATTGTTGTTTTGCGTGCCATCAATTGGATTCCAACTCATAGCAACCCTATAGAACTGTCCCATAGGGTTTCCTAGGCTGTAATCTTTATAGATGTATATTGCCAGGTCTTTTCTCCCATGCAGCAGTTGGTGGGTTCAAACCGCTGAACTTTCAGTTAGCAGCCAAGTGCTTAACCATCGTGTCACCAGGGAATAAAAAAATACACTAGACCCATCATTTTTAAAAATGAGCAAAGAACAAAAACAGGAAATTCATAAAGGAAGTAAATAGGCAATACAGTGTTTTTTTTTGTTGTTGTTTTTTAATATCCCCCCTTTCTAGTAAATAACTTGAAGATACACATTCTTTACCAGTCAGATATATACATATAACCCATGGCCCCCCAAAAAAAATCATTTCCATAGCAACCATATATATGTATGTGTGTGTGCATATACACACACACACACATATATATATTAAAAATAGTTCACTAAGGATGTGGCAGGATGGACACTTACCATATTCTAGTGGACCTGGAAACTGGTACAGCCTTTCTGAATATATATCAGTAGCATGTCTCAAAAGGTTCATCTATGCAAGGATATTCATCATATCATCATTTCTCATAGTGAAAAATTAGGAACAAGATTAATGTCTAACAATTATACATTAAATTATAGAGCATCAGCATAATAGAATAAAAAGTCACTTAAATAATGTATATGAATAATGTTTATTAACATGAAAAGTGATCATTATGTCTGTTGGGTGGGATAAGCAGAATCCAAAACTATAGAGACATCAAAGATTTTATAATATAATACACATAAATTACACATTGGAGCCCTGGTGTCATAGTGGTTAAGAGTTCAGCTGCTAACCAAAAGGTTGGCAGTTCAAGTCCACCAGCCACGCCTTGGAAACCCTATGGGGCAGTTCTACTCTATCTTATAGGGTCGCTATGAGTTGGAATCAACTCGACGGCAATGGGTTTGGTTTTGGGTTTTATATTACAAATTATAATGTACATTATCATGTATATGTACATACACATAGAAAAAACTGGAAGTAAATAGCTAAGAAATATTAATGCTTACTTCTGGAAGGTAGATTGTCATTTTTTTTAATATCATTTATTTTCTAAATTTCCTTAAAAAAACATGCATTAATTTTAAAATTAAGAAAGAATGAGGTTTGGACCGTCACTAGAAGAGGAAGAATCTTTCTGGGAAGGTGCCTGAGTCTCTTTGACTTTCATTCTCCCCGCTAGTTCGATGACTGTGGAAGGGGAAGGGAAATAAAAAAGCTAGAGAAACTTGCGAAGGCTGAAAGAAGGACTTGAAGTACAACCCCAGCCAGGATTTCCCAAAGAGAATGACCATACATGGCCTGTAAGGAGACCAAGACTGTTAGTCCTATGAGCACTGCCTGCGCGGCCACTTCGTAGTCACCTTTGGCTAAGATTAGACATGCGAGCTTTTTCAGATTCATTCATTTCAGTGCTTTTCTGTGTGTTTCTTCTCCCTGAGTTTCTGTTAAAAGTTCTATTGGAAAAGGTTAGACCTTGTTTTTCCTTGTTTCCCACCATCCCCATCAGAAAAGGAGCAGTACCACACCTGTGGTGGGCCAATGAGGTGGTCATTTCAGGGAGATCCCTGTCTGGGCCCAGAAAGGGTCGTTTAAAGCAGAGAAAATTCTGGAACTGCAAAGCTGCTCCCTTCACACTTGGAGCTTGATTTCTATTTAACATGCAAAGTGAGCTAGACTCTGTTGCAGTATTGCTCTGTCACAATAGTATTAAAACAAATTGTGCCTTTAAATGTGAAATTAAAGAAATTCCTCAAAGTATCATAAGCGGATGTTTTAGCACTAAGTTCTCTTTATATACTATATTTTTACAAGGCAAGTGTTTTGAGTCTGTGTATGTACACAGATGCACGTGTGTAAGAATATCTGTGTGTGCTAGAGAGTGAGACTTCTTCCTTTAAATGAACGTAAAACAGAGAAGACTGTAGCTCTAATAAAACCTTGCAACCCTTCTTGAACATAATTATTAGAAATAAGCCAGTCAGTTCAGGGATAAGCAAAGGAGAAATACAGGCAGATGTTAAAAAGTCAGCCAATGAAAGATAACAATCAGGGGCTCTGCCTCCTCCTCCATGCCAAGAGGCAGACGTTGCTTTGCTCAGAGTCCTGTAGTAAACGGACGCACGCATCCCACATGATTTTCCCTATCTATTGAACAAAAGATGACTGGCTGAATTGTATTTCTGGGCATGATGGTTAATTTGATGTGTCAACTTGGCTAGGCTATGGTGCCAAGTTGTTTGGTCAAACGCTGGCCTAGATGCTGTTGTGAAGTATTTACATATGACTAAATCAGTTGGCCTTCAGTAAAAGGGATAACTTCCATAATGTGGGTGGCCCTCATTCAATCAGTTGAAGGCCTTAAGAGTAAAAAAGGAGTTTTCCCTATGGTGTATCCTGCCTCCAGATTATAAAAGACATTTTGCCAGAACTCCTTCACTTTTCACTCCTCCTGTCGCCTGACCTATGGAATTTGGGACATAAGGCTGCAGGAAGCTCCAGCCTGTCACCTGATTTTGGACTTTTGGACTTCCCAGCCTCCACAATTATGTGAGCCAATTCCTCAAAACAAAGCTCTTTCTCTCTCACTATATATATATGTTGCTGGGTGTTGTAGGGTCAATTCTTACTATAGAGACCCTATAGTAAGAACTGCCCCCATAGCGTTTTCTTGGTTGTAATCTTTATAGAAGCAAATCATCAGGCCTTTCTCCTGAGCTACTGGGTGGGTTCAAACCATCAACCTTTTGGTTGGCAGGCTAGTGCTTAACCATTGCACCACTAGTACTCACTTACATGCATAAATGGAGAGATACAAATACAGGCATAGGAATAAAGACAAACAATCTTACCAGTTCTGTGTCTCTGGAGAACCCTGACTAAGACACTGGGTAATGAAACCCTTGGAGGGAGTAAAAATTAGGGAAGGGAGGCATCTCACAGTCATCATCACTTTTGTTTCTGTACAAATAGCAGTAAAACAGAAGGTATACTATTCTTATTTTTGACGAAAAATCAAGAAGTACCATGCAATGATGGTGAAATCTTAACTGAGAACATTCAATACATATTTTTTAAATTTTACTGTGTTTTAGGTAAAAGTTTACAGCACAAATTAGTTTCTCATTTGAAAATTTATACACAAATTGTTTTGTAACATTAATTGCAATGTGTCAGCACTCTCTCCCTTTCCCTTTCCACCCTGGGTTCTTTATGTCCATTCATCCAGTTTCCTGTTCCTTCCTGCCTCCCTGTCTTTGCTTTTGGGCAGATGTTGTCCATTTGGTCTCATATTCTTGATTGAACTAAGAAGCACGTTCCTCATGAGTGTTATTGCTTGTTTTATAGTGCTGTCCAATCTTTGGCTGAAAGGTGGACTCAGTGTGTAGCTTCAGGTCCGAGTTAGCAGGGTGTTTGGGGGCCCATGGTCTCAGAGTTTCCTCCAGTCTCTATCAGACGGGTAAATCTGGTAGAACGTTCAATATTTTTTAAAGGTTCAACCCATAGAGGTGTAACTCAAATTATTTACTGAATCAAACAAGTTAACAGATATGCAATACTGGAATTTCATAAATTAACAAAATAATATGGAAGTCTCCTGTTCCAGCTTGCCATTTGGTTTTTGTAGATTTTCTATCTCTAAGTGTTAAAATACCCACCATCTTATAAGGCTTACATACATTTGATACACAAATGGCCTCCCTTTGCTTTGAATTCCAACAGCTGTATATAGTCCTGGTCTTAGATTTTATGTAACAGACACACACAGATGTGTCTATTACTTGAGTAAAAAACCTCTACATTATCTTGTTAAAACAAGTTGGCTGTTGCTACTTAGGAAAGGACTTTTTTGGCATAAAAATGTAGCTTATTTCCTCTTTGATTTAGCAAGGCAATCATTCACTGAGTCCTAAATCTAAGATCAAAGCCAATAAAGTTGATCTAGGGTGGCCATATAATTTATTGGCCAAACTGGGACACGTGTGATAGTGAACAGGACCACAAAATACACAGGGAAACCTGGATGCCTGGTCATACGTGTCATGTTCCAAACTGAATAGCCGCTTCTTGCTGTGTTTATCATATTGCAATAATTAGAGATACAGTTCACTTTTCCAAGCATGTAAAAAGGAAAGTTCAAAAATATAATAAAGACAGAAACATTAATGTGATTGTAGGTAAATTCTTCATTCTCTACCCACTCTTTGTGAGCTTGCTCCTTTCTGGCTCAGGGGTCCCTCGTGCCTGTGCTTTCTGCCTGTCATGCCCCCACCAGGCTGCAGGCTACACAAAAGAGAGCATTAACCTAGTTACAATACCAGCTAAGGCCTCTCTAGGTGATTCTTTCAAATAGAAATTGGAGGCAAGATTGATTACAAAGCCACTGCGGAGAACAGGATACACCTAGAAAGAATGAAAATTTGTCTTTACTTCTGTTTGCAGTTCCAGTGCTGGAGAGACCAACTCTCCAAACATCTTGTTGCTCTTCCACCCTTTTCCCTTGCTGTCTGCTCACTCTACCTAAACTTACCCTTCAATCAATCTCTTTATGCAGTAGTATTCCTGCTCTTTTTTTTTTTTTTTTTTCCTTTTAGCAATCCCTGGAATATTCCAGCTCTAAAACTTGCTGGTACATGTTTACATTCTTGAAGTTATAAAGTACAAACAATTTAATTTTATGCTTTCTGCAGTATGAGGTCTGATTTTTTCCATGGGCAGGATTCTAAATTGCAGGTGTCTTTTTCCCTAACCTTTAAAGACATTATTTTTTACTTCCATTGTTTCTATTGAAAATGTAGCTCTGGTCAGCTTCTTAGCACCTATCTTCTTGTTTCTAAGTCCCTTTCTTGTTCTCTGTGGTTTAAGACTCCGCAAGTGCACGAAGGAAAAGACTAGTGCAGACTGTATGTTCTCTTCTCTGCACCTACCCCTATCCATGATCTTGGGCTCCCAAGTCCTGAAAACTCCCAAACTCCAATTTTTGTTCTTCAATCCCATGAGATTATTGTAAACCCTGCTGTCTTCTCAGCTTCATCAGCTGATCTATCATTGGCTTCTCAGTCTTTCACCTAGTGCTGCTTAAGGATCAGCAAATGTCCTGTGGCAGAAAACAATGAACAGAAGGTTGGCACAGGTCAGTGAGCTTTTCTTCTATCCAGGATTTTGGGTGAGGGCCTGGCTGCTTGAGAAGCTGTCTGATACCCTTAATTTTTTTTTTTTTTTTAATTCAACTGTTCTAATTGTTCTCACCAGAAGCACTGGTCTATGACAAGCCATTTCATCAGATCTGGAAACAAAAGTCAAAATGTTGTTTCTTGAAACTTAGTTAAAACCATTTTTCCACTCAACAATGACCCTCCAAGACAACTGTGGTAGATTTGAGGATTTACAATTATTAGCTTCCCTTCCCAATAGAGGCATTATGTGTCCCTGAGCCTGACATCAGCTTGGCCATGTGACTTCTTTTAAGCAATGAAACATAGAATTTGAAGTTGGTTACACGCAACTAAGAGCTGTAAGAGGCAGTTTGTAGATTACCATGTCTGTTTTCCCTCTGCCGTGAGACCAACAGTGATCCATCGAGAGGTTGTTCTACCAGTAGGGACGGCAGAGTGAAGAGAAAAAGCAGCAGAGCCAGAGTAACTAGACATGAACATGGAATATGAGTAAGAAATAAGCGTTTGTTATTACAAGTGTCTGAAATCTGGGGCTGTTTTTACTGTAGGATAACCTGACTGATGTGTAGGTCCCATAAAAAATTTTTTTGCATACAAGTAAAGCACCTCCCTCATCACATGCCATTGCACTAAAAACCACTCTCATTTGGCCCAAGGACTAAGAGCCAGCTTCTCCATTCCGTACCCAGAAGAGTCTTCCATCAGAACTTTCAAAGGCAAAGAAGATATAACAGATCCCAACGTGTTTCAACCTTGACCTTTTCCTAAACAACTCTCATTATTAGAATTCAAGCCATTATGTAAATTCAATCATTGATGCTCCAGATTCTTTTACCAGAAAAGTCATTCAAAAGATTTCTAAACTTCTTTATTTGTCTAGTGTTAATAAAAACTCTTTCTTTGACCTATTTATTTCACAGAGCTGCTAGGAAGCTTATATGTACTTTGAAGTTGACTAAAGCTTTATACAAAGGTAATAAAAAATTGTAATAACAATACCTTTGTATTTATGATGAAATTAACCCCCAATAGGATACTCCATTCTCTAAAATTAATATTTTAGCATCTACTAAAATTAATATTTTAGCATCTACTAAAATGAATTCAAACTATTAGAATTCAAACTTGTTAACCAAACAGCTTCATCCTGCCCTTACCCAAAAGAGCTGCATTCCCTTCTTGACGATTAATGGGAGTCAAGAAGCTAAAAATCCAACAAATTATTTGATCACATAGATGACAGTATCTTAGCTCTAGTCCACTGCTGCCTCCCATGGAGCCCTGACCTTGCCCTATAATGAAGCTTTTATAATGGGCAGCTTTTATAACCCTGAAAAAGTGACTTCACACTAAAATAAACCTGTGACAGAAATCATATCACAGAGGGTTTCCTAGAAGCAAATTCTAACTTCTATGATATGGTATAATGTGGCCAAGGCTGCACCTTAAATTAATACATTATCTAGCGGCTTCTAGCGGCTTTGAAAACACTCTTTTGTTCTTAACTTTGAAGTGACCTGTTAAACTGATCTCTGAAGGTCATGAAAGTGGTGCTTAAATTCCTTTCAGTAGTAGAAAGTCCTGGCTGAATTAGTGCAGACCCCATGGAGACTTCTGAGGCTGTTGATAAATCATGTTTAAGAGCCTTTCAGCCCAAAGCGCAGCTGTAAACTCAGGCAAAGCCATGAACAAATTTGCAGATAGCAATGCCCCATAACTATTCCCTTCTAATCCAAAGTGATCCCTTCTGAGCCACTTCAGTATCAAGCACCCCATTCATCAAGTTAGGCGGAGTCATGCATATCTGCGCTTGTGTTCAGGTTCTTGGTACAGTCAGGTCTGGACCAGGTGGGAAGCAGGCAGAGTAAGCAACTGATTGAAAAATCAGTTGAAAAAGATGTCCATCCATGAATCAAAAAACAACACAGGAGGCTTCAATGGGAGCCCAATTTCATGTGTTAGACAAGGGCAACAATGTGGGTTTCTCATTTTATTGGAATACCCTGCTATATTAAAATATATAGCAGGGTATAGTACTCATACTAGTTGGACTATGCTACAAGGCCAAAGAAGCAAATTTAACTTAAGCCACTGTTAGCTGCTTTCTTATATTGAATACATTATTTTTTCCAAATATCCAACAACTAGATAAGGAAGAGCCTTGTGTTAATAAAGAAGTATGACCTTAGTACATTAAGTGTTACCTGATCAGATTTCAAACCTAATACTAATTTAGGAAAGTAATGGGGCACAAGGCAGCAAGTCCAGTGGAGATTGGCTCCTCGAAGTGAACTTAGCTGAATTACTATTTGAGTCCTCTAGGTGAAGAGTTTAGAAGGCAAGCTTATGTAGAGCAATGACCACAGCTTTACATTTTAGGGCTTATTTCAGTGTGTACAAATTGAATTCAACCTATGGGCTCCTTCTTTTGCTTTACATATGATATTACAATAATTGTGATCTACCCAAATAACAGAATATTAGTCAGGCTTTAAATAATTACTTATATGGGAAAATGCTCATGATATATAGTTAAGTAAAAAGAAGAATATCAAACTACATTTACAGCATAAGCATAAATGTAAAATATGAATATACATAGTTTGTATGCATGAAAAAAATTCTAAGCAGAAATAAAAGATTAATTGGGTAGGAACATGAGTTGGCAATTCTTTTCTTTATATTCTATTGTATTGTTCATATTTGCAACAATGAACACGTGTTTCTTTACAGTGAGAAAAATCAACAAGCATTAAAAATAAAAATATTTTGAAATCCTCTGGTGGCTTCAGCTGCCTATAGGAAAATGCTGACTCTTCTTAATAAGGTATCCAAAGCTCTTCTTTATGAGCCTCATGAGACCTCCTTTGTCCTTTACTCTCCAGTGTAATAATGTCCCCTTACATTGGTGTACAAAGGGAGAGTGACGAAGACAGTGCACTCTAGGTACAAGCAACAGTGGATGCTTTTTCTGTAGAAAATTGGATACTCCATGATAAAATCTACAAAAAATCGGTCTGCTTTCTATTTTCACCATGTGCCAGCAATTCTAAACAAAGTCAGTGATAAAATATTCCTCTCTGAAAAAAAAAATTCTTTTTAGGTTCTAAGTTCTAAACAACTACCTACATCCAGAGCAAACTCCCTCCACAGTCCTACCACTGGTACTCCACTGCCCACCATTCCGTTAATTGTTCTACTGTATCTTTTGTTGTTGTTAGGTTCCATAGAGTCAATTCTGACTCATAGCAACCCTATGTACAACAGAACGAAACAGTGTCCGGTCCTGTGCCATCCTCACAATCATTGTTATGCTTGAGCTCATTGTTGTAGCCACCGTGTCAGTCCATCTCGTTGAGTGCCTTCCTCTTTCTCGTTGACCCTCTAGTTTACCAAGCATGATGTCCTTCTTCAGGGACTGATCCCTCCTGATAACATGTCCAAGGAATGTGAGGTGTAGTTTCGCCATCCTTGCTTCTAAGGAGTATGCTGGCTATACTTCTTCCAAGACAGATTTGTTCATTCTTCTGACAGTCCATGGTATATTCAACATTTATCATCAACATCATAATTCAAAGGTGTCAATTCTTCTTAAGACTTCCTTATTCATTGCCCAGCTTTTGCATGCATCTGAGGTGATTGAAAACACCATGGTTTGGGTCAGGCACACCTTAACCTTCGAGGTGATATATTTGCTTTTAACACTTTAATGAGGCCTTTTGCAGCAGATCTGCCCAGTGCAATGCATCTTGATTTCATGACTGCTTCCATGTTTTGTCCATGGGTAATGGAGCACTAAAATAAGACATACTCAGGAGACTAGAAGTCTAACATCTAGAAATAAGACCTATTTCATATTTATACTGGTATTTCCTGCTTTTACAAGGGGACCAGAATTCCTGACTTACAGTAACAGCTGACTTATGCTGATATCTGATCACTAAATTGATTTTTAAAAATTGCTGAATTGCTTTCTAGGGTAGTATATAAACATGAGTAAAAAATAAATTCCTATTTTAAAATAACAGCATCTCAATTTCCCCACTAATTGATCAAAAAAAAAAAAAGTTGAAAAGGGAAAAAAAGAAACACCACCGCACTATGCAATTGGATATGCATTCTAATTTTGACCAAGATACAAACTCACCGTTGACCATAAACTCCAAAGTCAATATTTCAGCCTTCTTCATTCCTCACATGTTAAGAAAAGATACTGGCATAAATGGTCTCTAATACCCAAACCATATCCTAGTTGCCATTGGATCTTCCAGGCAGAGATGATGGATATTCATTCCTAAGCAATGCCAGAAACAACGGTCTGAGGCTAAAAAAGCAGCTGATTGCCTCTTACTTTGAGTCCCAGGATGCCTGGGCTGGGAACCACTTATATTCTTATTCACAAACTCTTTGATTCTTCCCTGCTTCATGACATGTGCAAATCTACAAACGTAAGAACCAAAGACAGGCCAAGAGACTTCCTCCTGCTCTATGAGAGAGCAGAGCACTGACCCTGAAATCAAATAGACTATGCCTTGAGACAAGTCTTTCAATTACTCTGTACTTCTCTGTTCCAATAACTTTGTAGGATAGTAATTCAGGTGCAACATGGGAAGGAGAAGTCAGGGAGGCCATGAAAAGTAACTAGGTTTATTACGCTTTCAGTTCCCAGAGGAAGGCAGAGCACACCATGATGCAGGGCCACACCGGAACAAGGTAACAAGAAGCTGGAACTGTAGAAGGGGGCTTATGTATAGCAAGCAGGGTGGGGTTAGCTAGGTTGCATGGTCTCCCCCAGGACTGAGTATTTTGAATAACTGCACAGGTTCAGAGGGTATAGGGGCTGTCCCTAGTCCTTGGGTGCCTGGCCCCAGAGCAAGTAGGATGGGTGTATAGTGGCCTAGTGTGGTGTGATGGATCACTTTTGCATGGCCTTTCTCACCATGGTGTTGTAACTCCCACCCAAGTGATTGGGTGGGACTGGGCGAATAAGGTAATTGTGGTCCACCAAGAGAACTGGTCACTTTTGCCATCCCACTAGACTTAAAAGAGAGCCAATTCCAGAGCAGAGAGAGGATCTCACCACCACCAAGGAAGAAGAGCCAAGAGTGGAGCATGTCTTTTGGACCCAGGATGCCTGTGCTTATCCCTCCTGGTTCCAGAGAGAGAGCTGTAACACTGAAGATGGCAGGAAGTAGTGGCAGAGAAGTGGTGACAGGAGAGACCAGCAGGAGAAAATGCAGTGGGCTTCCCAGCCCATGGAACAAGAAAGCTGAGTGCCTTCAGGCAGGAGCCTTGCTAGTGGAGGAGGATGTTTCCAGGCACTTGCGGAGCTAGGCTTGCAGACCCACAGAGCTAGAGCTGAGTGTCTTCAAGCCAAGGCTTATTGGTCGAGTGGGGTGCCTCAGGACACTTACTGGCAGAGGTAGAAGAGCTTTTAACACTTGCTCAAGCAGGGCAGAGGCATGCCTGCAGGACAGCTGAGAAGAAACTGTCCTGATGGAAGAACTGTATTCTGAGTGTTCCTGAACCTGTTACTTCCCTAACAAACCCCATAATCGTCAGTATTGGCTGTGAGCTCTGAGTGGCCATTGCAATGAATTATCAAACCCAGCAGAGAGTGCTGTGAAAGGGAGGGTTGGTGTCAGAACCGGTAAACATGGCAGAGAGAGGAAGTATGTCTGATCTCCACCCCATAGGAATCAGCCTTGGGCTGTTGATCTTGATTTTCCTCCCCCCTTGTGAAGTTAGAGGAGGTCAGAAGCTGCCCCCCCATCATTTTTAAACACAGAAGTATGAGAACCTGGTAAGGGAAATGGTAGGAAAATGGACTTAATCCACTGCTCAAAGAGGAGAACAGACTGGTCTCCAGCCAGGGCCTCAAAACTGTGTCAAGACAGCCTTTTAAGAAAATGATATTGTACTCTCTCTTTTATGTATATGACAGGGGTAAAAATAGTTTCTACCAGATAGCATTATTGTGAAGATTGTGTGACGTAATGCATACAACAGGCTGACTATGGTACAGGTATATAGCCCAAGCACATTAAAACTTGGCTGTTAGAACTATTACTGGGACTGTGACTAAGAGTTGTCATCTGTCTAAATGTACAGATATCATCATAGGTCTAAATGTGATTCAAGGGACCATCCCTCTGCAGTAATATTCTGAAGAAAGAGAATTAAGTACACAATTTCCCATGGTTAGGCAGGAACTATGATTCTCTGTTGATCACAGGTGGGAGGATAATGATAAAGGGCTGCACAGTCTATGTTTTCGTTTTATCAAAGACTCTTCTTGTTTCATTGCCTAGATGTCTTCTCTATCCATTTTCATATTTTAGAAGAGTGGCTATTTTGCTAAGTCACAAATAACATACCTAAATTACAGAAGAGCTTCGTAACTTATCTTCTCCTCTCCAGTGTCTCATTCACCCAATCACGCTCATGCAACATTTGCTCATTGCACAAAGATTGATCTTCTCAAAACAAATCAATCTCCTTCTTTAAAGGATTAGTGGCAGTCTCTGGCCCAGTCTTTGCCTGCCATTCACGGCTTGCCCTCCACTGGCTCATGTTAACGTGTCAACATTGGGTCTTGCTCTTAGAACCCTCCCTGGGTCTTATCGGTTTAGTTTCTGTTTTGTCTTTTGGACTGAACTTTGTTGACTATCAGGCCTGTTCTTTTCAGGTCTTTACACATTCATTCATATTGTTTCTCCTACCAAATGGCTATCATTCCATCAATCCAAACCCTTCCATCCTTCAAAGTTTATCTCAATTTCCACTTCATTGGGAAGATGTCACTGTAACTACATATTATTTATGATTTCTTTGTATCCCTATAGTGATCACAGTCTAGTCCACTGATTTGGAATTTATCCATTTGTTACCTGGTATCGGCAAATATTTTAAGGTACATGTCTTTTCCCAAAATTATAAAAACGAACTTCCTTAAGAGAGTGAGAATGTCTTATGGTTTTACCTCGTATAATGTCTTGTTATGTGATAGATACTTACCAATTTCTATTTTGTTAGGGAGAATCTGAACTCTGAGAATCAGGGTCTCAGAAAAGGGACATCACAATTGGAAGAAATGTTTTTTGCTCCAAACTTGCACAGATTCTGAACTCAAGGTTTGATTTCAACTACACAGCAAATCATGTGCACTTCAAACTTCATGTTTTAGTAAAACTTAGTTATGCACACTGGTATTACTAGAGAAAACGAATTTGCTAGAGAGAAAGAGAAAAGATTGTCCTACTCTCCCTCTATACTTCGTTTTTGGGTTCAGGCAATGAAGTCAATTTAAGGACTGAGGTAAAAGAATGAAGGGCTTGGCTAAAACACATTTCAGTTGCTCCAATAAGCAGGCAATAGACCTGCTTAATCTGTCCAGCATTCGAGATTTTTCTAGGGCAGAAATGCACTTGGAATGATTGACTAATTTGAGGAGTTTTTCCAGTATTCTCTGTGTGGTATATTTTAATCAGCAGTACAATTTAGCAGCTGCATTAATTAATTAGCACATTAATCAGGAGAGCTTTTTAGCAGCTAATCTCTTGCCAACTAGCAGTTTGTGATAAAATCTTAGCAGTAGGCGAACAACCAGCCTACCAAGTTATTTTTCAATGTTATCATCACCGTTGGTCTAGCAAAGGCTTATATTATGCAACCAAATTGAAACCTTTCTTAAAATATACCTATGCAGGGCACATTTGCAAATTGTATGCTTCATGCAGGAAGGTTTAACAATTACTACTTTCTCCACAAAGCAGTAGTTCTGAAGAAAACTGTCAGGCACTCCAGGAAACAATCTCTATAAGTGTTCCTAAAATAGTCCTTGTGTAATTTCAGAAGAATTCAAGGTTCCTCCTGTATTAGCAAGATTATTTGTGTAATAACGAGAAGTTTTAAGTTATTATTTTACAGTTACATATGTTACAGTGATTAAAGAGAAGGAAATACTTGCCTCAGCACTGTAAAAGTTACGGGTCTAATTTTTAGCTCTTTAAAACCTTTACAGTGAACCTTACAGTTGAGAAGGGAATAAAAAAAAAATGCCTCCTGATACAATGTTTAGAGATAAATGAATGTAGCACCACAACCAAATGTAATTTTTGATGAAATATAAATCCGAAGACGTCCTCCTGTGGAAACATCGCTCATTTTTTACCTCTTTTTATCCAAAAGGCAGCAACATGGGCTTTTACTGAATCTGTGCATATCAAATGCCACATGTTCCAAAACGTGAAATTTGATGGAAAAAATCCCGTAGGCTGATATTCAAGCTTCCCTTCCTTTACAAAGCCCAGGGATCTTGAATTCTTCCACACACCAATCTAATAGTTTGAACTATTAAGAAGTTCTTAACCCTCACGGCATTTTCCTGGGAGAAATCAGCATCCTTTCTTGGCTCCACATCACTGTTTCAACCTGAGAAAGGAGAGAGTCAGGATAACTGAGGGGGCATGTGCTGGCTAAGCGTTTCCTTCCGTTTCAAACCCTCGTGATATTGATTTTTTTCTCTGATTCACGGAAATCTCACTCTATTTAAATCATATAACACAACTTGGAAGAATTTTAATTTCCACTCTACCTTTTGTCTCCATTTATAAATCATAGTTCTGTATCTCAATGTTGTGCCCTCTCTTTTCTAACTTTTCAACTCTTTACAACCTACTTCATCAGCATTTCCACTCCAAGCCCAAAGAAATTCCACAACCTGCTGGAGAAAGGCAAATGAAAATGAGATATTTTCTACCATAAAAAAAAAAATTTATAAATTACAACATTTCGTAAGGATCCATTCAAGTGTGACATTAGTGGGCTCATCGCTTATAAAAATATAAATTCCTTATAAATAAAAGGCTCCTCTATGCAATGGCTACCCATGCAGTTCAATTTAAAATTCTTTTGAGAAAAAGTCATGTTTTGCAGACTCTTCTGTGCTTTTTTTTTTTTTTTTCTGTGCTTAGGGTGAAATCTATGCCTACCTTTCGTCACTAAAATTGTTATAATTATGTTGTTAGTGCATAACTTGGCTTCATTCGTGAGCAAAATATTTGTTATCGATGTATGCCTTGTGGATGAAAAACCTCGTTTAACTATGAGTCACCTCTATTGATGCAATCATTCTCACTTTATGAACTTTGATAATTAATATAAAGCATGTCTAGGCTCACATTCTCTCTTGTTGACTGAATTTCCTATCCCTTCCTCCATCCCTAATGGGCTTGGGTATGTGCGTGCACACACACACACACACACAGACACACACACAGACACACACACACACACACACCACCATCTTGCATCTATAGCATCCATTCCAGAGAATTCTGATGGAGCATTGATTAGTGTTGCTCTTCATTAAAGCACTGAACATTGTTGCACCAAACTCACTTGCTCTCTCCCTGGTGGGAAGTTTACTATTAAAGTCTGGAATAAACCTAAACTAGGCATCCTCTACTCATTGGATCAGTACTTGGGTTGATTTCATTAGTTCCTTTGCTTTACAAATATTTACTGAAATTGTATTATGTGCATGGCTTTTCTCTTTAAACCCTTAAACTCTGCTACCAGGACTAATGCAATATTCTTAACTGGTCTTGTTGACTTTGATAAACTTCTTCCACCAATGAGCTGCCATCTGTCACACTGTTGCTTGAGTGATCTTCATAAAGCATAAGCCTAATTGTATTACTCCCTCACATAAAATTCTTAAATGGTTCCTTATCACCTGTAGATTAAATTAAATCCTATAGAATAGGCTACTATGTCCTTCTTGATCTAGCCCCTGCCCATCTCTCTAATACCTCCAGTCACCTCTCTGAACAAATTCTACTCTCCAGCCTTGTTTTTTTGTTCTTAGGTATCATAGAGTTGCTGCTGACTCACAGTGACCTTATGTATGTACAACAAAACAAAATACTGCACAGTCCTGCACCATCCTCACAATCATTGCTATGTTTGATCCCATTGTTACAGCCATTGTGTCAATCCATCTCGTGAAGGGTCTTCCTCACTTTTGCTGACCCTCTACCTTACCAAGCATGATGTTGTTCTCCAGGGACTGGTCCCTCATGATAACATGTCCTAACTAAGTAAGATGAAGTCTTGCCATTCTCACTTCCAAGGAGCTCTCTGGCTTTATTTCTTCCAAGACAGACTTTTTCATTCTTCTAGCAGTCTATGGGTATATTCAATATTCTTCAACAACACCACAATTCAAAGGCAGCAATTCGTCTTTGGTCTTCCTTATCTGTTGTTCAGCTTTTGCATGCATATGAGGCAATTGAAGTCAGATACGCCTTACTCTTCAAGGTGACATCATTGCTATTGAACACTTCAAAGAGGTCTTTTGCAGCAAATTTGCCCAATGCAATATGTTGTTTTATTTCTTGACTGTTGCTTCCATGGGTGTTCATTGTGGATCCAAGTAAAATGAAACCCTTGACAACTTCAATCTTCTCACCCTTTACCATGTTGCTTATTGGTCCAGTTGTGAGAATTTTTGTTTTCTTTATGTCGAAGTGTAATCTATACTGAAGTTAGTAGTTTTTGATCTTCATCAGTAAGTGCTTCAAGTCCTCTTCATTTTCAGCAAGCAGGTTTGTGTCATTTGCTGGCTTTTCTCTTTTATATCTCAAAAGAGATTGGCTTAAGACACAATCTAATCTTGTAGACCTCATCAGTACAACTGCCACTAATCCATCTCATTGCATCATAGCTATAGGATTTACAATACATAGGGAAATCACATCAGATGACAAAATGGTAGACAATCATACAATACTAGGAATCATGACCTAGCCATGTTGACAGATATTTTGGAGGGACACAATTCAATCCATGACAGTAGACCATATGAATGTCTGATTCAAAATAGACAATACTAGTCCATTTCAGCTCACTGATGCCTGTGTGTTCCATTTCATTTTTGATGACTTCCAATTTTCCTAGATTCATACCTCATACATTTCACATTCCAATTATGAATGGATGTTTGCACCTTTTTCTTCTTATTTTGAGCCATGCCACTTCAGCAAATGAAGGTCCCAAAAACTTGACTCCATTCACGTCGTTAAGGTCAACTCTACTTTGAGGAAGCAGCTCTTCCTCAGTCATATTTTGAGTGCCTTCCAACCTGGAGGTCTCATCTTCTGGCACTCTATCAGACAATGTTCGACTACTACTCATAAGGTTTTCACTGGCCAATTTTTTCAGCAGTAGACCACTAGGTCCTTCTTCCCAGTCTGTCTTAGCCTAGAAGCTCAGCTGAAACCTGTCCACCGTGGGTGAACCAGCCGGTATTTGAAATACCAGTGGCATAGCCTCCTTCATCATAGCAACAAGCACACCACCACGGTATGACACACTAACAGATGCATGGTCCAGCCTTTCTCCACCATTTGTGGCTTCCAAAGCAGACTACGCTCTCTTGTTTCTGTGCCTGTGTGAACGCCTTTCTCTAAATGTGAAGAGCTCTATCTTCTATTTGTCCTAGATAATATGTGTTCATTTTTTAAGACTCCCTTCTGATGTCACCTATGTTCCCACCACAACCTGTCCTGAATTGGATCTACATTAGTTGTCAGCTTTCTTGTGCTAATAGAATCCTATGTATATCTTTCTGACTAGAATTTGCCACATTTAGCTTCAATGATTTCCCTGCCAGTTTTACGCACTACACTATGCGACCCTTGATGTCATTCATCTTTTTCTCCCCAATGCCTCACAAATGGACAAGTATATTAAATTTTGATAATCTTGGTTAAATGAGGGTGAATTTTGATGTGAAGTAGGGGGTGGGATTGACCTAGAGCAAAAGTTGTTTGAAAAGACTTTGGGTCCCAGGATGGAAGCAATGATGCTAAAAGAGGGAGAAGTGCTTCAAAAACACTTCTAACAAACCTCAAAGTGATGCTTAGAGACTTTTATAAAGCATAGACTTTTACAAACTCATGAAAACTGTGACTGGAATTAGTAATTGAGTAAATCCCTCAGGCTGTTATGGATTTATTTTATAGCTTCTAGATGAGCAAGCTACTTTTCCACTCATTGAAGGGCAGCATGACTTCACCATGATCAAAGGACTTGGGAATGTTAGAATTTGCATCACTTTAGTGGTCAAGTTTCTCAGAATAGGCCATGAAAGTCATGAGATGCTAGCAAGAAAAGTCTCATCTAAGAGAAACGACAGTTCTAAAACATATAATATAGGTAAAGAACTCAAGACATCCATTTTAGATGCGGAAATTGAAGCTCGGAATCATTTGATGACTTGCCCAAAGTCACACCTCTAATAAGTGGCAGACAGAGGTGTCAAATCTAATTTCTGAAAGTAATCCACTAAGATAGTCCTCTCTGCTACTAACCACATCCCAACATGATAAAAGTCATAAACGTAACCATGCATTTGACTAGCAAGGAGCCCTGGTGGTGCAGTGGTTAAAGTGCTCAGCTGCCAACCAAAAGTTCAGCGATTCAAAACTACCAGCGATTCAAAACAAACTCTGTGGGAAAATGATGTGGCAGTCTGCTTCTGTAAAGATTTACAACCTCAGAAATCTTATGGGGCAGTTCTACTCTGTTCTATATGATCACTAGGAGTTGGAATCGACTCAAAGGCACTGGTTTTTTTTCGTATTTGACAAGTACACATTCGTAACTGCTAATGAGTATGCATGTGGATCTGTCTATGGGCACAGGGGGTGGTTGGGAGGTGGGGACCAATTACTGAATATCATTCTGACATTGAATTACTATCATTATTTTCACATAAAAAGGAAAGTAAACTATTTTTGGTACTAATTTTCAAATATTATATTATTAAGAATAATTATATCTTTTCAGTCACAGGTAAAGTGTCAAGCAAGCTCAGTCTGTTCCTGTTGAGGTTTCTGAAATTAATCTTTTCAGAAAATAGGAGGCTACTAGTTGGGCCTGAAGGCTATGCTGGATAAGTACATTGATTAGCTAATAAAATAAAGCTACGCAAAGCAATAAATGTTGGTTTTATATGGTTCCCCTAATACATCTTATCACCAAATACATTATGGAGAAAAGGTCTCATAAGATAAAGAGCAATGAGAAAACACAGAGAGGTTCAGTAACTCAGGAGGAGCGGGAGGAAGGCTATGCGAGGAAGGCTATAGAAGGTAGTACAAAATAACAAAAGGCTACTAACCAAGAACAAATTCTGTCAAATCAGAAGAAAGTGGCGATCCAATTATTTAAAATAGTACCCAGTGTTACATAGGTACCAATGGTCGGCAAAAGAAGGCCACCTTTAACAGTTATACTTACTATCTGCTTTGGAGAGATGAAGAATGTCCCAACAAAGACAAATCGTGGACTCTGTCTTCATTGCTCTCAGCGAAGAGCCCTGAGAAACCAGTGTAGTTTACCTACTCTCAGGAGGACCTGAAGTTACGTGCAAATTTGGTTGACTGACTTATTAAGAGAAAGTTGTACTTTCAAGGTAGAGCTATTGTAAGGTTAGATTTTTAGAAATAAGCAGCAGTTAGTTTGAGGACTAACATGAGATGATGGACCAGCTCTCCTACGGTTAGTCTAAATTCCTAGGAGCCTGGTATGCACAGAATGCCAGTGTAGGTATGGTGAGAAAAACAATCATAAACACAACCCTTCTTTAGTTGGCGTTGGAAAATTTTCCACACCAAGCCCTGAAATATTTAGGGAGTGAGCAAGAGTATGGCCATCCTGTTAATTGTCACTGGCACACACAGTGAACCTTCAGCCAGGACTGATCTTAATAAATAGATCTTAACACCTGTGACCAAGAAGTAGAATTGAAAATGTCCCCATAGTTGCACTACAGAGGGAGAAGTCCAAGGAGCAATAATGTCTTTCCGCTGGTAAGAGGACAAATTCCTATTCCAACTACCTGTCGCACTTGCCATTCCATTTTCTCAACCCACTTTAAAACTAGGCCAGTATGAAAATAAAACTCGAAACGTTTTCAATAATGTGCAGCTCTCAGTTGTCATGGAATCAATGAAATTGTCCTGCATTTTCCCCTTATACAGACTGCTTGATAGTTATTATCCTAATGTATCTGAATTTGATAGCAACAGTATTCTAAAGAGTGTTGGTACTATCTTGTAAGTATAAACTTGTGCAATTTCTGATCAACCATTTGTCACTAAGAAGCAGGATCACCTTGAAATCCACATCAAGAGTTGTCTAGGCAAATTACAGTGAAATAATTGAGCAATTAATCTACTTGAAAAATACTTTTCCTACCAAACAAATTTTATAAGTCAATCAACTTTATTAAATTGAGGATAAACAGCAAATAGGAGGGCACCGACTTCAACAAAGCTCGCTCTGTGGTAGAGTACACTCATCCTCATCACCTATCATTCCTTAATAATTGGAAGCAATGAAAGTATCACTATAAATTAGCTTCAAAGTCCTTCAGAGATTTCAGTGGGACAGAGGAAGGAGACAGCAATTTAAGGGATAAAGCACAAATGAAGGCAAGCCTTGCCAGCAATTCCACGGCTAAGACCAAAGTGTGAAGAACCTTGAAAATGAAAGAAAGGTGTAGGGTATTAAAGTCAGAGCAGATAATGCTGATAAAGAAAAGCAAGACAGGGTAAAAAGCAAGACGGTACCTGAAAGATAGGGTAAAGAGGTGTAATTGATAACAATCATTAATAGCATAGCACTTAACCTCAAAATGGTGCATTTTATTTAGTCAAAACAATAAATTACTTTTCTTCTACACATGCGGGTTTAAATATATTGTTAATGTTATCTTTTTTTTTTTTTCCTTTTCTGCAGGTGCTGTCCCATTATTCCAGCTACCAGCTGCATTTGCCATTTCAATTTTCTTGACCCACATAAAATTAGGCATGTAAGAAATTAAAACTCTAAACATTTTCAAAAGCTATTTCAAAGACAGAGATTTATACCTTTTGCAAAATGCAATTTTGAGTTTGTCACTCATCTGGGGATTATTAGATCCCCAAGAACAACAGATACGGAAGAGTTGGGGTAGTGTGGGGGGAGAGTAATTTTTTTTAAGTATCTGAAAGTCTTCTGTGACTAAGTTCTCCAGGTTATTTATGTAGAGAGTATTTGACCAATTCCAAATAGATTCTTTTCAGGTAAAGCAAAATAGACTCTATTTTCTTGGTAGCATTTAACTTTATATAATGATACTCAAGTATTTGGTAAAAGATACCTCTGTGATTCTGTTCATACTCAGAATCTAATAAAATAAATACCTTCAAGGTCGTAGAATGTCCTCTAAACACAATGACAACATGAAAGAAGCCATCAGTATGCACTTAAGGCTTGTTCCAAAATCCATGGTGGGGAGAAAATGGTGGGGAGAGTGCTTCATTATTCCTTAAAATATAAATGCCACCTTGATTAATATTTAGTGAAAACAAACAGCTAGGAAGACCTTTTGGAAAGAACAAAAACTTAGATAAGAGCTTGCAGACTGGTAACAAAAATCCTCAGTTTCATACAAATGAGGGCATGGTCCCTGTTTGCAAGGAGCTTTTAATTAAGTTGAGAAGAAAAGGCACATGTGATAAATCAAAGAACCCCATTTTTACACTCAGACACACAAAAACCGAGTTAAGGTGGAGAAAAGAGCTTTGCTGAAATCCTGAGGAATATATTTAGAAGTGAGAGCTTTGTAGTCGGGCTGACCTAGATTGAATCCCAGCTGTGACACCTAATACCTGTGTGACTATAGCGAAGTTACTTAACCTTCTGGAGTCTTGGTTTCCTCAACATAAATTTGGGAGGCTATTAGTACCACCTTCAAAGGTTTGTTGTAAGCTTTAAATGGAAAAATGAACAGTTCCTGGTATATAATAAATATGCAAGAAATATTAATAAGAAGAGGAGTCTAGCTTTAGTGCAAACAACATAAAATTAAATCCTAGAGCTCTAAAGACATTTCAGCCCTTGTTGTTGTTAGCTGCCATCAAGTGAGCCCTGACTCAGGGTGAACCTATACACAATGAAATGCTACCCAGTCTGCACCATCCCATAATTGGTTGCAGACAGGATCACTGTGATCCATAGGGTTTTCTTTCGCAGATTTTTGGAAACAGATTGCCAGGCCTTTCTACCTTGCCCATCTTAATCAGAAAGCTCCACTGAAACCTGTTCAGCATCATAGTAAGACATGAGCTTCCACTGACAGACAGGCGGCAGCCTCACATGAGGTGAACCAGCCAGTAATCACACTGGGGTCTGCTACAAGGAAGGCAAGCATTCTACCACCACTGCCACCTTTTCTCCTTCTTAATTCCCCTAAGAATTCAGCAATGAGTGAAACTGTGCATTAAAGTTTGTCATCTCTACTGACAAGAGACTCTTTCTGGAATACTCCTCACTGCCACTTCCACCATGTCATATTCTTGCCTCTTCCCACCAGACAGTAACATCAAGATATGTTCAGGAAAGATGGACTCTCCACTGCACTCCATACTTCCTACAACATTTGCCGCTTTGGTTTGTCAGCTAAACGCTCGTTCTCTCCACTGAACCCTTCATCTCATTACACCACCATTTCCATAACTTCACATCTATAAACAAATAGGGGAAAATCATTGCCTCCATTCTGCCACCACTATTTATTATCATCCCTTCCTTTTCCCCACTTTCAAACTTCGGTGAAATATCTCACATCAGTCCTCCTCCTCTGTAATGAATTCCAACTCCGGTCATCCAAAGCATTTTCTGCCTGCTCACGATTAGCTTCTCTTTACCAGGTCCTGCTAAGAAGCTTTTCACCTTCACATTGCTCTTCTCTATCCAGCCACCACCTGAGTGGCTACATCATCACCAACCGTTCACTCCTCTCCATGTATATGAATATACCATCTAAAGAGGTATTGGTAAAAAAAAAAAGAGGAATTGGTAGAGACTTTTATTTCTATTCAGTCCACCCTGTTAGTTCTTGCAGTAAAGTTTTCTAGCCCCTGGCACACTGTCCTCTCATCTCTCCGTTTATGTTTGCTTCGGTTGTTGTTTTATTCCTGGCACTGTGTAACCATGTAACCATTTCCATCACTGTCAACCGGGGCGTCGCTGGGTGGTGTTTCTGCCCCATTTTGCTTAGAAAGGAAAGGGGCTCCGAGCCATTTGTCATCACCAGTAGACATTCCTCAGGCTACATGAGTAATTATTCAACATCACGTCCTTTATATTTTCAAATATCTAGATTTTCTTGTCATTTTTATCAAGTTTCTATCACATTTAAGGGCTATTGAAAGAACTGTGCATATAATCAAACTCTACCTATGAGATTTTTAAATGTTGATGGGAAGATACTGCCTGCTACTGCGTAAGAATTAACTGACCTTAATTTATAATGTTTTCAAATCTTTAACATCACAGAATACTTTGGTGCCAAAAAAAAAAATTAGGGAGATGACATGGGTTCACTAGTGATTTAATAAATGCTTCAACTCTGTGAGTAAAAAGACTTAGTGTTCTTCCCTAAAGGAGCCCCGGTAGCGCAGTGGTGAAGGTTCTTGATTGTTAACTGGAAGCTTGGTGGTTCAAACCCACCAGCCACTCTGTGAGAAAAAGATGTGGCAGGCTGTTTCTGTAAAGGTTTACAGCCTGGGAAACCCTGTGGGGCAATTCTATACTGTCCTTTAGGGTTGCTTTGAGTCAGAATCGACTCAATGACAATGGGTTTGCATTCTTGGTTTTGGTTTTTCTCTAGACGTAGCTGACTTACGTACGAGTTGAGCTCCTTTACTTCAAGGGACTGCCTGTATCAAAAAAATACACTGGAAGCCTATCTAGAGATGCAGTGTTTTGGCCTATACCAAAAACTAACAAAGTCTTGGCCTCCTAGGGAACTAGGTAAATGATATGCTCATAGATGTCTATTTAGATGTTATTACTCCCAGATGGTTTCACTGAATTTTCTTAAAAATTAGTAAGTTTTTTTCCTCTTACTCTTTGTTAGAAGTGATGGAGAAATGTAAATACCAAATGATTTATTGTCAAATCTTACCATTTATTCTTAAAATTAAATGTGAAGCCTATTTTTGCAACTCTACTTATTTTACTATTTTTAAGATATCTTCTTTATTTTACTCTATAAGGAAAATTCTATTCTTTTAGTGTCAATAAAATTCAGAGTAGAGGCATTTTTATGGGACAAAAATTAGACAAAAACAATTTTTGCCAGATATAAAACCAAAAAAAAAAAAAAAAAAAACTCAAGCCCATTACCATCGAGTCAATTCGACTCACAGTGACCGTTAAAGACAGAGTAGAACTGCTCCATAGGGTTTCCAAGGAGCAGCTGGTGGATTCGAACTGCAAATCTTTTGGTTAACAGCCGAGCTCTTAGCTACTGCACCACCAGGCCTCCTTGCTAGATACAAAAAAAAAAAAAAATTTTTTTTTTGTTGCATATATTCAATGACCTATTTACACAAAACTATATTACCAACTCTTACCTTCTTAACATCACATATTAAGGCATCTAGAAATATAAATAGTGTAATACAAGCTTAAGCATATTTTTGAAGAATTCCTTTAAATTGGATTGCAAATAGCTATCCACCAGTATTGTACACTGGCATTGCTATTAAACTTAATTATATGATGCTTTTTAGGCAAAGTATTTTGAGTTTTTTTTCTTTCAATTTAAAAATTTAGACTTAATTACCTTTAATTTAGGTTACCATTTTCCACACGGTAATTATATTTAAAATCATGTTATTTAAGATACTTAAGCTAGGGTGTGCCTAAAATAAACTCTTTTTAAAATAAGATATTCTGGTCAATTTGAAAAGGGGGACATTTTGGTTTTTATTAATTGTAAAATAGATCTCCAATGGTTCTGAAAGAGAAGTCACTTTATTTTAGTCTCTCTCTACAATAGGAAAGAAATGAGGGGCCTTCAACAAGATGGAAAATTTAGTTTTAAAATAAGGAGCTTGTACCTAGTAAACAGTAAACAGTAAAAGCACTTGTCACTTGGTGTAAAGGACAGAGGGACGCCCCAAGTGAGCACGTCAGCTTTATATGCATTGCCCCAGTCATCAAATCTCTATTAAACTGTCTCTTTTTATTTTACCAATTTGAGGTGAAAATAATAACAGAAGAGCAATAAAAGGTTTTAATTTCTGAAACTAAAGATATATTGTTAATTATTTTAGAAACAGCCAATACTACCAACTCTATTTCCATATTTTCATAGTAATGACTTGTGATGGCAATTTCTGTGCCAGAAGAAAAATACACTGTGGTCAAATATATCTGCACCAACCTGCACCAAGAAGGAGTCATTTTCCAATGGATCAGGGAAAATGCATAAAATCCACTTAGGAGAAGGGAATCACTTCACACCATGAAGGCAATACAGGTAGGAAGAGGGCCACTGTCGGAGCATTTTTATGTGCTAGAGTCTGTACAAGGTACTTTACATGTATTGTATGTCATTCAATCTTAACCATTCCATGAACTAACATAATAACGTCTTCATTTTATGAAAAAGGAAACCAAGCTTCTGCGAGAGGAAGTGACAGCTTGAGCATGCACTTACGCACAGGCTCCTAAATCCATTCATTCGCCACAGCACTCAGTCAGGTCAAACTCTTTCTTTTCTCCTCCCAGTTCGATTTCTTTTTTTCTCCCAATCATGTTTTTTTAATTTGCTTAATCTCTCCCAAAACATGCCCCCATGGATCCATATCTTATTCATGCACAGACCTACTCATAATTAAATGAAGAAAACAAAATTTATTTTAAAAAATACTGTTAAAGATATCTAGATTTCAATAATCGCCCCCTCTGGAGCAAACCATTATCAACGTTCATCATCTAAGACAGGGCTTTAAATGAATCATTTACAAAGACAAAACAGAAAGCCTTCCACCACCACCACACCCTCACCCTCACAGCCCACTGGGTTGCTTTCTGCTAAATCATTTTTCATCATGGCTGGGCATGTTCGTGGGTCTTCTTCTCTATGATCAGGAGTAAGGCAATTTCTATTAGCCAAAGTTTTGGGCAAATTTGATTTTTGTACCCAGAAACTTGTACCTGAGCATTGAGTCTATCTCTACAATTAAGAATGCCCAGTCTGATTTCTAATGAGAATTAGCATGAGCTGTTTCTGCCATTTTTGAAAACTACTGCACAGTAATTTCCCCCAATTCTCTATTACTACTAGGCTCTAGGTTGCTACTTCTTTATGTTTAATATCCTCCAAGATTTAATGTGGCATATATTCACTATCCTATGTTAAATGTTGATAATCAAACACCTACATTTTTTATCTTACCATAGAACTAATACTCATGTTCCCTCATTGCTAAATGGTTCTTCTTAGTCATATGAGGGGCAGAATTACACAAATCATATAAAACTATCTAGCTACATCTCATGATGTTAGGTAACTAGCTGGAGTTGCCAAGAATGAGAGGAAGCTGCCAATCTGCTTCTCACCAATTTAAGTGGTGCAAAAATTTAGACTAGTTCTCATGTAGAAAGATTAGAACCAACCCTCAAAGAAGAGATCGTCCAACCTCCGGACTGGTTTTACAGAACTGCTTCTGTTCATAATAAGATATATTGTTATACAAACATCTTTACTATACATATATTATCTATAGCTATCTATCTATATAATTTAAATCCTTTCTAATTGAAGAAAATCAAAATTTTCAATATAATATGCAAATATCCTTATATTGCTATCTGATGGCTCAGCAGTTAAAAGCTCAGCTGCTAACCAAAAGGTCAGCAGTCTGAATCCATCAGCCACTCCTTGGATACCCTATGGGGAAGTTCTACTCTGTCCTATAGGGTCGCTATGAGTTGGAATCAACTCAACAGAAATGGTTTTTGGGCATATTGCAAATAATATTTTTATACTGAAAATTATTTGTTGTTTATCTGAAATTCAAATTTAACTGGCTATACTTTTTAAAATTTGTTTTATAACCATATAAAAATGGTTATGACCATTAGAACTATAGCTCCATCATCTACGACAATGTCGGTGAGCTTAGTCACCAACTTCCATATGTGTACTCCGTGGACTAACAAAAATGACTTATTTTTCTTTTTCATTAAGACTTTGATTTTCATTGTAAACAGATTTGCCTCTTGAATAATGTTTGGATGGATAAAGAAAGATCAACAAAGTACTCTGGGTGGACTAAGTATTTCTGAACCCATTTACAATGACCCATAATATTAATGTCCCTTCTCCAGCACCTATTCAGAAACAGATTGACTGACCAGCAGACCTAGCCAGAGAGACAAGACTGGCTTCAGGAGGGATTTAGGCAGAAAATCTTTTATCAAATCAAGTAATATAATTAGTCATTAGAATCATGAGTCAGTCAATCAACCTGTTAGCCAAATTCAAACAAGCATAGTTTGACAATATACAAGGAGGCATTGACCAAAATTACAGAAACACACTGAGAAATGTTAGAGGGTAATTGGTCCAAAGAAAGACAGATGTGGGTGGCTGGAAATGGAGCTCATGTTTATTGAATACCTCTTTTAATCCTTACAACTCTATTTTAATTTATGCATAATACTCTAATCTATACCCACATAAATGATCTCTGAAATGTTTGATAATGTTTGAAATAAAATGGGAAAATGTACCTCTTTATCTGTGGAATTAAAGTATTTCTCCTTTCCAAAAAACTGATTTAAAATTTTTCATTAAAAAAGGATTTCTCTAGGTTCTGGCAGAGATGGAGAAAAATGTAGGACAAAATTCTAACTCAAAAAGAAAGACCAGACTTGCTGGCTTAACAGAGATTGGAGATACCCTGAGATGGCCCCCAGACACCTTATCAGCTAAGTAATGAAGTCACTGCTGAGGTTCAATCTTCAGTCAAAGATTGGACTGGCCCGTAAAACAAAATGAGACTAAAGGGGCACGCCAGCACTGGGGCAAGGACTAGAAGGCAAGAGTGGACAGGAAAGCTGGTAGTAGGGAACCCAAGAGTGAGAAGGGAGAGTGTGGACATGTCGTGAGGTTGTTAACCAATGGCATAAATCAGTATATGTACTAACTGTTTAATGAGAAACTAGTTTGTTCTGTAAACCTTCATCTAAAGCACAATAAAAATTAAAAAAATAGAAAAAAAAAAGGATTGCTCTAAAGAATATGAACAGACACTTTACCAAAGAAGACATTCAGGAGGCTTAACAGATACATGAGGAAATGCTCAGGATCATTAGCCATTAGAGAAATGGCTAATCAAAACTACAATGAGATACCATCTCACGCCAACAAGGCTAGTATTAATCCAAAAAACACAAAATAATAGATTTTGGAGAGGTTGTGGAGAGACTGGAATGCTTATACGCTGCTGGTGAGAATGTAAAATGGTACAACCACTTTGGAAATCAATTTGGCAATTCCTTAAATACCTAGAAATAGAAGTACCATATTCTCCAGCAATCCCACTCCTCAGAATATACCCTAGAGAAATAAGAACTCTCACACAAATAGATATATGCACACCCATGTTCATTGCAGAACTATTCACAGCAGCAAAAAGATGGAAACAACCTAGGTATCCACCAACTAATGAATGGATAAACAAATCATGGTATACTCAACAATGGAATACTACGCAAAGATAAAGAACAATGATGAATCCACCAAACATCTCATAACATGGAGGAATCTGGAAGGCAATAGTAGACAAGAATTATCTTAAGTGAAGGGAAGGAAAACACACAGTACAGGGGAGGTCAGCACAACTGGATTAAACCAAAAGCTAAGAAGTTTCCTGAATACAACCAAACACTTCGAGGGGCAGAGTAGCAGGGGCAGGAGTCTGGGGACCATAGTTTTGGGGGACACCTAGGTCAATTGGCAAAACAAAGTTTATTAAGAAGATATTCTTCATCTTCCTTTAGTGAGTGGCATCTGGGGTCTTAAAAGCTAGCAAATGGCCATCTAAGATGCACCAATTGGTCCCAGCCCACCTGGAGCAAAGAACAATGAAGAACACCAAAGACATGGGAAAATATGAACTTAAGAGAGAAAAAGGGCCACAAAAACCAGAGACTCCCATCAGCCTGAGACAAGAACTAGGTGGTGCCCAGCTATCATCAATGATCGCCCTGACAGGGAACACAACATAGAGTCCCTGACAAAGCAGAAGAATGGGGTGCAGAACTCAAATCCTAGTAAAAACCCCAGACTTAATGGTCTGACTGAGACTGGAGGGACCCCAGAGGTCATGTTCCCCGGACTCTCTGTTAGCCCAAAACTAAAACCATTCCAGAAGCCAACTCTTCAAAGATTAGACTGAACTATAAGACATAAAATGATACTGGTGAGGAGTGTGCTTCTTAGCTCAAGTAGACACATGAGACTATGTGGGCAGCTCCTGTCTGAAGACGAGATGAGAAAGCAGAGGCGGACAGGAGCTGGTTGAATGAACATGGGAAATACAGGGTGGAAAGGAGGAGCGTACTGTCACACTATAGGGAGAGCAATTAGGGTCACATAACAATGTGTGTATAAATTTTTGTATGAGAAACTAACTTGAACTGTAAATTTTCTCTTAAAGCACAACTTTAAAAAAAAGAGAAAAGAAGAAAAAATACTCTATAAAAAATTCTGGCTCTTAACATTTTTAACATAGACTACTTTGAGAATTTGAATTAGAAAATAATGAGATTTCTTTTCCAGAAAAAAGTACATGTAAAGTGTGTGTATAAAAAAAAAAAAAAAGTGTGTGTATATATGACCAAAATTATTGATACAATTTCAAGTGATTCATGGACCCCCTAAGCATCGTTACCTACCTTAATACCTAGTGCACGTGTGCGCGCACAGACACACACACACACACACACACACACACACACACACACTCAAATCCCCAAAGGCTACCTCCTCCTTTCTTCTCTGAGTCCTTAGCCCATAATTAATACTTGATAGCTGACCTTTTGTCATTATCCATTAATTTATTGAACATAATCCCTCCCTGTTCAACCAAAAAAAAAAAAAGAAAACCTCTTCAAAGAAATGTGCATTTTATATTCCAGCTGGTCACACAGAAAACAAAAACCAAACAGGTTACCGTGGAGTATGTTCCTACTCGTAGTGACCCTACAGGACAGAGTAAAACTGCCCCACAGGGTTTCTAAGGAGTGGCTGGTGGTTTCGAACAGCCGACGTTTTGGTTAGCAGCCACTCTTAACCACTGTGCCACCAAGATGGTTAACAATTACATGCTAATTGATGTGACAGAAAAGACAAGCAAATGAAAAGTCTTGATTACATGAGAATTTACCTGTTGCCCCTTGAATGTGGAACTTTTCCACTTGTAAAATGCTTAAACTGTCTCTAATCATTGCTTCTTCTGCATCCTGACTCCACTGAATCAAGGAATACTGTATGACCCTGCGATGGTTTTTACAATCACTGTCAAGCTCTGCCCTGCAGATAACTGAATTCCAGCTTCAGTAAGCCAAATCCACATACTCTCAGGTCACAAAGTTTCAGCCCAAGTTTTGAAGCTTTAGGGGAAAGACATCCTTACTTCTGTATCTATTTCTGTTCAGCATGAGACTCCCTCATTTGATACCTTCACACTGCCCAGGCATATCCCTTTGCCTTTCTGTCTGACCAAAGGCCATTTAAAACCACCAGACAAGGAGTAGGACTGACATGAGGCTTCCTTTCATGTGGCAACATAATAAAGAATGTATGACTATCCTGGAGAGAAGTTTTGTCATGCTTTGGTTTTAGCTAGGTAGGTCAGCGATATGTTTTGTTTACTACCTTCTGAAGTCCCCCAAAAACAGTCAAAAATTGATATCTAACACTAAGAATCACAGAAATTTCAGCAAATGTTTCCATCTTTTTGTCAGTGTTTCATATCTGCTTCTCCTTTATTAAAAACGCAAGATAAAAAAAAAAGCACAACAATATGCTAATGGAGTATAGGTAGCACATACAATGCACATGTTTATTTCACTTTCCTTAAGTTCAATCATTATCCAAAGTTCAAAAAAAAAAAAGGGGGGGTTGTATTTGTTTTTTAAAGAAGTCTATTGACAGCTTTCTTGGTGATGGAATTAAAACAATGAGTTATGATGTACATATCTAGTTCTTTGCTTCCCTTCTCTGATTTTATTGGGAAATACTACCTGAAAATAAAAAAAAAAGTTTTCCTAAATTATTATTGGCCATTGCTCATTTGTATTGCTCTCCATACTATTTTCTCAATAAAATTAGCACATTCTTATTTCCATAGAACTGAGTATACATTAAGAAGATAATCACAGAGTTTACCATTAAGAAAATGTAGGATGAATGTATGTGAGAGGTTTGTATTAACCTCCGAAACACTCAAGTGGGTCTTGAGTAGTGACTCAAAGAAGGCTATCTGGGAGATAATGGGTGGCAAGAAGGCACATTCCCAGGGACACAGCTTGTCTAAACAAAGCCTCAGGCTAAAATACTGTTCAACCGTTGTTATATAATAACTTGTTTTGAATTTTGAAGTTCCTAACATTGTCTGCAAAGAGCTCTTAGGATTAGCTTTAGAAGGAACTCTAAGCATGTCGTAGGGTCACTATGAGTCAGAATCGACTCAATGGCCACGGGTTTGTTTTTTTGTTTTTTTCTAAGCAAATCTGGGGCAGCTGCTCTGGTTGAAGGCCAATGCATCACTTGCCATAGAAAAGCTGTGAAGTAAAAACCAAAGGAAATAAGCAAAAGGGTGAGGGAAGGGAATGAGAAGGTGATGATCGTGAGTCAAACAGTCACACAATGTGATAAGAAGGTGGAAACCATGATAAGTGATAAAAGTGTAGAAGCTATTAGAATAATACAATATTAGAGACCAAGTTGAGGAGATCATAGAGAATAAGTGTCATTCGGAATGCCTCCTTTGATGTTGCTAAGACCTTAATGATTAATCATCAGAAGAAATTTCACCTTTTCAGAAGCCTGGTGACAATTTGAAGTGTCCTTTTGCTTATACGGAACACATGAGCATAAGGAAACAATCAGAAGTTCACAGGGAGGCCCTGTCCCACCGGGTCAAGGATTAAAAATCAAACAAAGTCATGGCCACCGAGTCTATTCTGACTCAAAGCAACCCTATAGGGCAGAGCAGAACTGCCCCAAGGAGTGGCTGATGGATGCAAATTGCCGACCTTTTGGTTCAAAGCAGCCAAACTCTTAACCAGTGCATCACCAGGGCTCCAGATCAAGAATTAGGCATTGAACACCAAAGACACAAGGTAATTATGAGCCCAAGAGACAGAAAGGGCCAAGGAAATCAGAGACTACATCAGTCTGGACCAGAAGAGCTAGACAGCGCCTGGCTACAACCCATGACTGCCCTGACAAGGAATACAACAGAGAATCCCTGATGGAACAGGAGAGCAGTGGGATACAGACCTCAAATTCTCTTAAAAAGACCAAACTTAATGGTCTGACTGAGACTAGAAGGACTCCAGAGGTCATGGCCCCCAGACCTTCTGTTAGCCCAAGACTGGAACCATTCCCAAAGCCAACTCTTCAGACAGGGATTGGACCTGAATATAAGATAGAAAATGATACTTGTGAGGAGTGAGCTTCTTGGCTCAAGTAGACACATGAGACTGTGTGGGCAGCTCCTGTCTAGAGGGGAGATGAGAAGGCTGAGGGGGCCCAAAGCTGGCTGAATGGACATGGGGAATACAGGGTGGAAAGGAGTGCACTGTCTCATTAGGGGGAGAGTAACTAGGAGTACCTACCAAACCAAACTAAACCCAGTGCCGTCAAGTAAATTCCAACTCATAGCGACCCTATAGGACAGAGTAGAACTGTCCCATAGAGTTTCCAAGGAGCGCCTGGCGGATTCGAACTGCTGACCCTTTGGTTAGCAGCTGTAGCACTTAACCACTACGCCACCAGGGATTCCAGGAGTACATAGCAAGGTGTATATAAATTTTCCTATGAGGGACTGACTTGATTTGTAAACTTTCACGTAAAGCACAATAAAAAAGAAAAGAATTCGGCACTGTTAAACAAACAAAAAAAAACCCAAACCCATTGCCACTGAGTAGATTACCACTCACAGCGACCCTATAAGACAGAGTAGAACTGCCCTATACGGTTTCCAGGGATTGACTGGTGGTTCAAACTGCCGACCTTTTGGTTAGCAGCTGTAGCTCTTAACCACTGTGCCACCAGGGCTCAAGACTTGTTAGTAGTCTATTATTAGTTAATTTCTTTATTGATCATATATCTGAGAGGAATACTATACTGTTAAAGATAAACCAGGGAGAAAATGACAGAATCTAAAATAGACATTTTTCTGTGAGAGGAAAAATGACAGAAATTGTTCTTTGTATTTTGTATAACTAGCCTCCTTGTATATGTGAGTATAGCTCTATGTCATGTAAAATCTGATACCTGGACACTTGCCTAAGGAGTTTAGTGTTGCCATCTGGGGTGAGAATGTTTCATCAGTTTTCCACACACTGTCTCTTAGGGATACAAGAAGCAATTAAGTGAGAAGAAAAAAAAAAAAAGTTCTGTCCTGAGTCCAAATATGACTTCACTAAATTGAAGCATTTATTTAAAAGGAAAATTGGCCTTAATTTTTGTACCACATTTTAATTCAGTCTCCAAAATCTCTTCTCTAGATTAATGTAAAGCCTTACTATGTCCAATTGTTTTCTTTGGGTCTTGTATTCTGAGAATTCTTCAACGTAAAAAATGAGCAATGATGAATTATGGAAAAATTATTTCTAAAACATTCACATCTGGCCTTTATTTAAGTAGCTGCAGTTTTCATTTTTGCTCACCAAAATTAATAACCAAAACTAATAACCAAAACCAAACCCTCTACCGTACACAGTCAGTTTTGACTCACAGCGACCCTACAGGGATTCCAAGGCTGTAAGTCTTTACGGAAGCAGACGGCCACATGTTTCTCCTGCAGAACGGTTGGTGGGTTTGAACAGCAGACATTCTGGTTAGCAGATGACTGCTTTAGCCACTGTGCCACCAGAGCTCCTTAAGATCACCAACAAATGAAAAAAATGGACATTGAGTTTGGTGTAGTTTCAGTGCCTAAAGGCTTGCCATTTTCACTCTGGCTTTCCCACAAGGCAGAAACTTCCCAAATATCGGAGGAATCACTATTAGCCCATATTGCTTCCTGAAGTGCTAGCTCAGTGAAATAATAAGTCAGTTTCGTTCGTGCAGCTACTGTTGCTTGCTGTCTTACTTTCATTTGCTCTCAGCTTGAGTGAAAAATCTATTTTTGACGGTTTGTTGTTATATGAGGAGCTAGTTGTGTTAAACTGTAAAATACTGAATTTTTTTTTATGTAGAGTTACTTAGTACTTCCTCTCCCATCAAGATTAGATTAAATCTTTACAGAATTCATGTTAAATAACTTTCATTGTGGTACTGTCATTGAACAGTATTGAAATGTGATAAAAGCAGGTGATCCCAACTGTCAAGTGTGTGGTAGCTTCCTATACAAAGAAACTAGGGTTTAGACCCCTATTTTTATTGAGGAAGAAAAAAGTTACATTAGAACTCTCTTGATGGTTTCTAATCTTATTCAGTTAACCCGAAGTATTTATATATATGTTATAACATATGTATACTCAAGGTTTTGTCAGACCAGTCTCCTGGCAGATTTTTATGATATCAAAACCATATTTAAGGCTATTTATGATAGATCGGTACAAATATAAAATCAAATGGACTGCTAATAAAACTATTAAAATGTTTAAGAAAAAGCCTAGAACCAAAAAAAAAAATTTAATTCATTTGTTTCCTGTATTTTTCTACAAAAGACTCATGTCAGTTTAAAGTCAATAAAATAATAAAATAGGTAAAAATTAGGGCTGAAGAAAAGAATAATAAAATATGGCTCCCGAAGGAGTCACACAGTTTCTGTGATGAAACATTATATTTGGTTCTGACTTCCTGATAGCCAGGAAAAGAAAGAAAACAAGTCCTCAGGGAAATTTTTCCTAGCTAATTTCTAAAAGATGTCCTCATGTAGACTTTTATATAGAGGATGCTGAGAGATATAACAATGTTTTCAACACTGTGATACATTGATTTTTATAGCAAGTGCTCTAATGTATTTCATATGGTTATTTTGTGTAGTGACCACAGATAAAAAGATAAGGAATACAGCTCCTAGCCCTGTATTCCTAACCCTGGAATACAGTCAGGGAAGGTGAGTCTAGAAGAATATTACAGAGTTCGAGTACGTAGTGCTGTACTAGAAAGACTGGAGTCAAGAACTAAGTTTAAAATGCCTTGATAGATAGTATATTTTCATATTCCTCATTTTTTGCTTTGAAAACAACTAACCCAGTTAGAGAGTTGATTTTCCATTATAAAATTGAAGAAACTTAAGAAAGGTTCAGTTCTGGACAAAAGTCCACCCACCTTTGCCCACAAACAGACCCTAGAGGCCTCACTGCTATGTTTCATAACTCCAGAAGTGCATTTATGAAGACTACAATGTGACTAGGACTCCCAAGTCCTGTGTAATTGATGGTGATGCCCAGGGACACAAAGAACTAAGGTGAAAATTTTTCCCCAGGAAACTGCTTCAGATGAGCTCTAACTCTGAGGCCACAAGAACTCATGGAATAAATATTTTTACCAGGAAGGTTCTCATGGCCACAGTCTAGAATGAGTTCAACAATGCTTCTAAAGTGATATGACTCTGGGAAACATGGCGTCTGGGTGGTAAAAAGGGGGATTCCGTAGAATCATCTGTTGATCGTTATTTTTTCTCTCAGCTATCATTTTAATTATAAGCATTCTCCTGATATTTCGCTACTCACTACTTTAATAATACTGATAAACAAAGACATAAACAAACAATAGCAGTAGCATTATTTGTGTGTGCTATGTGCCACACACTGGAGATTTTGCACTTTGATAGTTGTACAGGGCACAGGAGAGAGAAGAGAAAGCATAATATTTACCCAAGATAGATGTCTAATAAAAACCCTTGAATAAATTGAATCCTTGGTAATGGTTTAGATTATTGTTCAACAAATATGTACCACCCCATTGATGTTAGGCCTGGCCAAGTGATTTACTTTGGATAACAGATGTTAGAAGATCTGACATAAGCAAAGGCTTGACTGGTTCTTGCACAGTGGGACTTGTCCCCGTGTGCTTCTGCCATGGCCCGGAAATGAACAAGCCTTGGGGCTCGCTGGTCCCAGGAGAATGAGAGACCTGTAGCTTGGAGCCAACCCTGCCTTACTCAGCCTTGATCGCCCAACGTCCATTACATCTGCAGATGGAGGGGAGAAAACAATGAATGCTGTTCCCAGCTACTGAGCTTTCAGATGGTTTGTTATGCAGCACTATTGTGGCAATAGCTCATTGACACATACCCCATGGGCTACACACCCTGTGTAAAGGAGAATGAGAAACAAACTCTCCACTGAGAAGGGGACTATCAGGAAAATTATCAGCCTTGAACCTTGCACTGGATTGAGGGAAAAAATAAAGTTCCCCTGAGTATTTCTAACTACAAGTCAACATCACACAACTTTGCAGTATGAATTCATATCACCTGTGTGGTTTGTCTCACTTGTCCTGGGTGCTCTTTTAGTTCTTCTAATGCCTTTGTAACTAATTCCATTTATTAAATTACCTGCCATGGTTTTGATTTTCCTGTTTGGGTCCTATAATATATTCCAGAGAGACAAAGGAGAAGAGAACTATGAAAGATATGTTCAAAATAATATAAGATAAAGGGAAATGTCTAACACATATCTAATCTGCATTACAAAAGGAGATAATAGATTACAGAATGGCAATAAATAAACAGTAATGGCTGAGAATTGTTCAAATAAATATTTATAATAATTTTTAAAATCCATACCTAGACACATGATAGGGAAACTGAAAAACACAAAAACAATTTTAAAAGCAACCAGAGAGGAAAGAGAGATCATCTACAAAACAGTTACAATTAGGATGATAACTGACTTATCAATAGGAATAGTGAAAGCTGGAAGACAGAGAAACAATATCTTCAACAGGCTGAAAAATAACTGTCAACAAAGAATTCTATACCCAGCAGGATAATCTTTCCAGAATGACGGTAAAATACAGCATATTCAGACAAACAAAAACTGAAGCTATTCACTACCAACAGATTTTCACTAGAGGAAGTTCTTTCAGAAGACAGGCCTGGTGATCTGCTTCTGAAGCGTCACAGCCTTAAAAATCCTATGGAGCAATTCTACTCTGCACACATGGAGTCACCATGAATTGGAAATGACTTCACAGCAACTAACAACAACAGGGGAAGTTTCAGAAAATATATTTTAGAAGGAAGACACATGATCTCTGCTAAAAGGTGTAAGATTCAATAAAAACAATTATGAGTGTTTCATTGACTATGCAAAGGCATTTGACTGTGTAGGTCATAATAAATTATGGATAACACTGCAAAGAATGGGAATTCCAGAACACTTGTACATAGATCAAGAGGCAGTTGTTCAGATAGAACAAGGGGATACTGTGTGGTTTAAAGTCAGGAAAGATGCGTGTCAGGGTTGTATCCTTTCACTAGACTTATTCAATCGGTATGCTGGAAGAAGTACAAACAGAATGCTCCTTAGAAGCAAGGATGGCAACACTACGTCTCAGATACTTTGGACACGTTATCGGGAGGGATCAGTCCCTAGAGAAGGACATCATGCATGGTAAAGTAGAGAGGCAGTGAAAAAGAGGAACCCTCAACAAGATGGACTGACACAGTGGCTACAACAACAGGGTCAAGCATAACAACAATTGTGAGGATGGTGTAGGACTGGGCAGTATTTCATTCTGTTGTACATAGAGTTGCTATGAGTTAGAACCGACTCGATGGCACCTAACAACAACAACATGCTGAGCAAATAATCTGAGAAGCTGGACTATATGAAGAAGAAGATGGCATCAGGATTGGAGGAAAGACTCATTAACAACCTGCGTTACGCAGATGACACAACCTTGCTTGCTGAACGTGAAGAGGACTTGAAGTACTTACTGATGAAGATCGAGGACTACAGCCTTCAGTATGGATTACACCTGAACATAAAGAAAACACAAATCCTCACAACTGGACCAATAAGCAACATCATGATAAATGGAGAAAAGATTGAAGTTGTTAAAGATTTCATTTCCCTTGGATCCACAATCAATGCCGGTGGAAGCTGCAGTGAAGAAATCAAACGACAAGCTGTATTGGACAAATCTGCTGCAAAAGACCTCTTTATAGTATTAAAAAGCAAAGACATCTCTTTAAGGACTAAAGTATGCCCAACCCAAGCTATGGTGTTTTCAATTGCCTCATATGTATGGGAAAGCTGGACAATGAATAAGGAAGACCAAAGAAGCACTGATGCCTTTGAATTATGTTGTTGGGAAAGAATGCTGAATATACCATAAACTGCCAAAAGAATGAATAAATCTGTCTTGGATGAAAGGCAACCAGAATGCTCCTTAGAGGAAAGGATGGTGAGACTTTGTCTCACATACTTTGGACATGTTATCAGGACAGACCAGTCCCCAGAGAAGGACATCATGCTCGGTAAAGTAGAGAGTCAACAAAATAGAGGAAGACCCTCAATGAAATGGATTGACACAGTGGCTGCAACAATGGGCTCAAGCAAAAGAATAACTGAGGATGGCACAGGACTGGGCAGCATTTCATTCTGTTGTACATGGAGTCGCTATGAGTCGGAAACTACTCAAGAGCACTTAATAAAAACTACATACGAATAAATACCAAAGACACATTGACTGGGGGTACTTCTACTGAAGTGTTCAGAAACTCATCTGAAGGTAAAAGGCAAAGTCCCAGCACCTCTGAGTGTTAGTCAGTTTAAAGTAGCTGCATAGGAAACTGTCTGAAATGGTAAAAAGGTAGTTAAAATAAAAAGATTTGTCACCACCTTTAATACCACTGTTAGTACTGTAAAAAAATCCATTTATGTATTTTAGAATGACTAATTTTTTTAAAGGTATGAATAGTACCTCCCATTATCAGGAATCTATCTTAAGACAATTGGAGTAAAATTTAATTGAAACATCAGAATTAAGAGGGCAAATATGGTATCCATCTGGCACGTTGATGTAATTTGGGGTGATTTTATTAGTGTAGTATGTAGCAGTGAATTCATTAAGAAATGTGTGCTAGTTTTTTTGTAATTTAATACTGCAAATTAAATGTGGCAAGTCTGGGGAGGTGATGAATAAAAACACCAGGATTATAAATCCGAAGTTCGTCATTGAGCTCAGCTCAGTAACTGGAAAAATGTACTATGAGCCATGACTACCAGAACAACAAGATTTACTATCTTGTTTCTAAAAGAGAACTCTGAGCAAAGCAGTTTTATAGACAGGTACTTTTGATCTGAAGGAATGTAGCTTTTAAATTCATCCTTACCTCAGTTCTTCTTTGCTTTGAATCTTAGCATACTTCATTTATGCTGTTACTCAATATTCTTTATAATCAATTGTTTTTATGTTATTTGGGGTCTTGTACTAATTTATACTCCTGAACTGATTTACAGACTCATCTACAGTGCTTCTGATATTCTCAGGTAAATTGCCAAAGGAAAATATGGTTTCTAATTGCCTTCTTCTCATTTCTCATACTTTATTGACTCAATAGAACAGCCTTTAAAATTCCCAGTTATGATCTTGATATATTATTTTATTCACTCATTGACCAAGTATTGTTTTAGCACCTACCAGAAGCTATACCAGATGTTGGGGCAGCATGATAAATTTGACATACTTCCTCCCCTCTATAAGCTTACCATTTAGTAGCTGACTTACAAGTAAACTAAAAAAGTACAAGAGGGTGCAGCCAATTCAACCTGGATGGGGAGGGATGCTTTCTAGAGGGGATGCTCCAACTGGACGTGAAAAGATGAGAAAGTGTTTATTGGGTAACAAGACACATAAGAACCATCCACACTGAATCAGGGAGAGCAATAGCCTGAAGGATGGCAAGCTAAAAAAGAATTCAGAAATGTTCAGAACATTTAGGACAACTAATTTAGAACAACTGAGACAAGTAATACATTATACAGTTTGTAAAGCAAGACATGGTGGTTTACACATCCCCAAGTTTTTGTGAGAAAATTTTTCATGTTTCTCATATTTTATTGAGCATATCAACACAAGGCAAATAGTTCCCATATCATCTGTATTGTTTTATCTAAAATGTTTATCTTTCAATTTATTTGTGTATCAAGATCGAGAGAGAGACAATATAATATGTCAGAAAGGAACCGATACATCTATAACTGGGGATTTTGATCCTAAAGCTGTTTATGACAATAAAATAATTTAAAGTTAATGTTTCTCTCTGATTATAAATGCAGAACATATTCATTAAAAAAGTTTTAGAAATACAAAAAAAATGAAGATTAACTGTTAATACTAGGTATGTATCTAATGAACATACTAGATATAATTTCTAACCACTTTCACTTAAATGAATATTTTTATGATTTTTAAAATATAAGGCCAAATTGCCCACCAGGAAGGTTATATCAATGTATTCCTACCAGTAGTGTATACTTGCAAAAATTTTTAAAAATGTGAATTTGATAGGGAACAGTGATACTTCAATATTTTAATTCGCATTGCTTTGATAACTAGTAAGACTGGCCTTCTTTCCCTAAGTCTTATTTGCCTTTTGCATTTCTTCTTCTTCTTCTTTTTTTTTTTTTTGTAATTATCTCTTCATATTCTTTGCCCTTTTTCTAGTATGGTTGTCTCATTGTCCTTCATAATTTATAAGAGCTGTTTATATATTCAAAAAATTTAGTCTTTGCCTTTCACTTCCTTTGTTAATTTTCCTCTCATTTACTTTGTACTTCTAATTTCATTTGTAATGCTTTTAGAAAATTTTTCAATTTTTACCTGTCAAATCTTTATAATGTCTTCCTTTGATGTTATGCTTAAAATGCCCTACTCAGATATGAGTTTAGGTAACATATTCAACTATATATATTCTATTTCTTTGATTTGACTTTTATATTTAAATATATAATTTATTTTGGTATAAAGTATAAGGTAGAAATACAACTCCATTTTTCCAACCAGGTAATTAATCAATTGTTAGAATATCATAACCGAATAGCCTTTCCTTTGTCAAACGATTGGAAATATCACTTTTACCATATTGATACAGAATGCTTTAGGTTTTCCCCCAGGACCTTCTATTCATTTTTAGATTTATCCTTCCATTCTTGCTTCTATACCACATCATTACTTCAACCATTATAATTTAAGAAAACATATTCACATCTGGTGGTTGAATAATCCCTGAGAGTTAATGCTGGAGTTTTATTAGTTGATCATACAATCATGCATTGGACTACACACAGCATGAGACTGGGTGTTGCACCTGAGATGAGGCAGTATGGGGTATTTACAGTCCAAGAACAAAGAAAGTCAGGGAAGTCCAAACAGTTTCGATGAGTCTTTCAGATGTTTATCAAATGTCTCTTGAAATTCTTCCTCAGAATTGTGTTTGGCTCAGAAGACAAATGGCACAGGTCTCCAGGGGTCAGTGTCCGCAGAGCAGGCTCTCAGATAACCAGGTGTCTGCTTGTCTGGGATGCAGGAGTTAAAGAGCAGGAACTGTTGATTATACGTAAATCTACAGAAACAAGTTAATCACTATTTCTAAGAGTTAGGTGACTTATTAACTTACACCGTTGCCCTGTGAAACCAGGTAACAGTCAAGCTCTTCTGGCTGGGCCTAAGTGACTCCATATTATTTATTTTTTTTTAGCTTCCACAGCCACACGGCTCAAATGGTAACATATATTCTGATGTTGTACTTTTAATTAAATGTTTTGTAGAATGGAAACTTTCCCCATACATATGTGTATCACCTCATTACCGTACAAATGTTTGCAGAGTGTCCCACAAAGTGAACAAACAAGGCAGATAACTAAAAAAATGCAAATAGCGAAAAATCTGCTGATTTTACCCACTTGGATGTTTCAAAGGCAAGTAGCACAGAAGCCTGAATTATGTCAATTATGTTGTATCTTCATATTCTTTCACAAGTACAGCAGCTGATACTCAAATACAAAAGGGTGGAAGTGGTAATAACTGAAGTGATATATGTACTAAAAACATTAAAATTCCCTATTACATTTTTCTAACTCTACCCAATATTTCCGTTATTTAAACAGCTCACGGAGAAAGAAGCAGTAGAAGTAAAATCCTACTATGAGAAATTTCAACCATTAAATGTTTACTATCAGAGCTTTTTCTGGAGCGTATTAAATCAACCTCATTAATTATTTTGAGTTCAGGGCCTATTAGTACATTAGCAGCAAACCAAAACAATGAATACTACTTGATCATTTCTAATAAAATTGATTTGCAAAGCAGTTACAGAAGGTTCAATTTAACCAGTAAAAATGATGCTACACATGAGAGATGCTTGCCAAGAAGTAGCTTCATTTAAGTACTTTCAATTACTCAATCTAATGATAATTTCAGTAACTGTAAGCAATTAATAAGTGTCATTCCTAGGGCATTCAAAATGGTAGCCTATTATAAAGACTTCACTGAATTTGCTAGTCTTGCACTATAAAATCATGTAAATATTTGGATAACAATCAGCTAAGCTAATTATACAGTTCTAACTTCATCTCAGGATATTTTTCATCTCAACTATCATTGCTAAATAAGTAACTTACATTTTAGATACATGGGATTTTCTAAGTAACTAATAAGATATGAATTTATGAAATAATCATGTCCAAAATATAGTTGATTCTTTTTTTCCCATAGTGACCGTGGGAGTAGCAAGTTTCAAGATGGTCATACTAAGTAAGGCAGTCAGGAGAATCATCTGTGGACAGAATGTTCCATCATCCAACCTTTCAAAGTCCCTCGCCTAAAAACAACCAAAGGCAAGATGTACTGCTCTGAGAAGGAGATAGAATAGCAGTAGTTTCCTTTTTTCTTTTCTTTTTTTAATGATTGGGTGTTTTCAAGAATCCAACGCATTTTCTAGGGAGGTAAACATCTCCTTTATTAAAGTTTTCTCTAGTAGGAACCAGTAATAAAAGTGGATAATCTCTCCCTCATATGTTTGTCTTTGGGTAGTATACTTTTCACATCACTTTTTTGACTTTATTAAAGAATATCATCCTCAGAGCAGACACGGACTTCTAAACTTTTAAAATAGTACCTTCCTCCAATTCTATTTTAGAAATGGAGCTTATTTTCTGGAATGGAAAACATACATTTTTTAAAATTTAATAGTTTCAGTTTCTATCCCATGTGTTCCAATTACTCGAATTGTGTATTTAAATAGAAAGAATTCCCTATGAGTTGTGCAGCCACCTCAGAAATGGGCAAAGTTGGTGGATTTTTAGGCAAAATTTCAGTGGCAAAAATTAGTCATGTTAGATATTATCTATCCTGTCAAAGAAGTAAATTAACTTTTTTAAGGAAAAATAATCATGCAAAATAAATTCATTTCTTAAAAGAAAAAAACTAACTTCTTTGTTCAGTATAACAAGATTTAGGAATTAAGCAGGTAAAAACCTAGTGTAGGTTTTCAATTTTCAGAAAGCAAACAAGAATGTAGCTATTAATATACCAGGGAAAGGATTTAGGGAAGCCCTAGGGATCCAATTAGTTTAGAACCTCCAACTAGGTTTTCCCTATTGGGAGATCTATAAAAACAAAAGGTGACATGTTTCTACAAGAACAAACGTGTGTGTGTGTGTGTGTCTATATCAGTGAATACAAGGCCAGTCAAGGCCCCGCTCTTGTTGTTTGTGATAGTTGGAAAGTTGAAATGTGGAAACCGTGATTGTCAAATTCTGTCACTTACATTTTATTGGCCTGTTTCTGCTTCAAGATTGAAAGAAAATTAAATATAATGTACTGTTTCTCTAAAAACACTATTATGGGAACGATTATAAAACAGAACAATCAACCTCAACCATTATAGTTGATCAATACAAGTTTTCATTGATTCTCAGTGGGAATGGATGAAAATGCAATTTGCTTAAGAATGGCAAATGTTTGTACCAGTTAAAGGGAAATAGAAAAGGCAGGTTCAGAAGCGTGATCCTGTAGCTACATGTCAGGTTCAATGTAAATAGCTGCAAAGCTGAATTATTCCCCTCCCAGCCATTGACTTGATGCCAAAAAATTAACTTTTTTGAGGTGAAAGATCATTCAATTTCTTATGTTTCAGAGTCCCTGCAGAAAAAGTTATTCTTTTGAAAGTCGATTTTTAGAGCCACTGTTGTATTCTGTTAGGTCTATCAGTTGCAATTTGAAAAAAACCAAAGTTCTATTTAAGGAGAAAATTAGGTTTATAACTTGCTGGTTACTCAATTGCGCTTATTTCTAATACAAAGGCGAACACTTTATGTGAGATTTCAATCAGGAGAAGAAAAGAGAGCACTGAGCACCTGCACCCTCTACAGATCTAGGAACAGGGAGAAGGACACCACAATGTACCAAAGTCACTGGCTGATAATGAAATCTTCCTACAGAAATAAAGGACCTGATTATATCTACCACTTAGAGAACACTGTTCCCTTTTTACAACCAATGACAATCAAGAAATTACATATTTCAGTAAGTGTGTTTCATGATTAAAAATAAATTTGAAAGAAAAAAGATACCTTTAGCTGTCTTTTTTTTTAGCCATTCAAGAGCCTTGCCATTGCTTAATATGGGCTGTAAATCAGGAAACACCCTAAGTTCTGCGAAAACGTATAGCATTCACTCCAAAGGCTCAAGCTGTTATAATTGCCCTGTGCCTTGGCCTGGGTTCTCTAGAAAATGGAGCCTGAGGCAAGGATGAAAGTGCTGGTACTTGATATCAGGGCAGCAAGAATGAGAAAAAGGGAAGTGAGGCAAGGAAGGGCACAAACCAACGTGAAGTGGTGCATTGTGGGCTGCCTAACGTATCTCCACATGCTACAGACACAGTGCAGCATGTTCTACAAGCCTGTCCACTTAGGACATGGGTTTCTTTTGGACAAAATGCAAAGAGAAACTGTGCCTTGAAGTCATCTGGGCAAGGGAGGGTGATGAAGGAATTTACCTGCCTGGCTCCTTCCTGTCCTGTTTCCCAATGATCCCCTCATGAGGTATTAAATCCCTGCACTCTGGGTCTACCATCTGGCAGCCCTTTCAGCAGCTGCAAAGGATGCCAGAGCCAATCCCTGAAGTGCATTGTTTTACCTAGTCCAAAAGTGATACAAGGAACCAGGAACTCTGGGCACGCAACTTGTTGGCCTGGCAGATTGTCCTGGCTTTTCATTGTTGTCAAGTGTAAAGCCTGGCCCTCCCAGGGTTAAGTGACTGAATAGACCTAGGGGGCAGAACTGAGTGGGCCTCACCTTCTGTCAAATGAGGAAATGACTGAAGTCAAAGACCAGCTGAAGATTCTGGAATGAGTAGTCCCTAGGGAACCTGAGAAAAAGCTTTATTTATTTGTGTACTATGGATAAAGCAACAGGTTTGAATAGAGTATACAAGCAAGAAACATACAAGGAAACATCCCAAAATGGGTGAATCACTTGGTGGCAGTAGAATTGGTTTCTTAGACTGACAAAATACCAGATTATACCAGGTCACTCCAACTCTCAAGCAAGCATAGCTTCTGTTTGGCGGCACAGAGCTAAAAGTTGCAATACTGCCCATGATGGATTATCAAAGAAATAAATAAACAAAACATTAAAGCTATTGGTGTCTGTGTTTCAGAAGCTAAGGAATATGGGATTCACATGCCATCAATTCCACATCAAACTGAAGGCAAACAGGGCAATGGTTGATATATCCAGAGTCCCTTTTTCCCTTGACGTTGAATCCATTATGGAGATCAACATTAGCTTTATAAACAATTACATCTGCAAAATTTATCAGTCATGACTAATACTATACAACACAGAAACATCAACGTGATCTGGGAGTAAAATCAGAAAAGAGCATAAATGGTTTTTACCACTCCTTTTCAACAGGTCAGGAGGATAAATTCAAGTGGTGTTTTATGCAGGAGCCCTTTGAGAATCACTGCCCAAAGGCTAGTTTCTGCTTCATGTCTGTAACGCTGAAAAAAGAAAGGGGTATTTTCCTTGGCAAATTGCCCTCTCAATAGAGTTATATTCACCAAGTGAGGGCGATCTTACAGTCAGTCTCATATAGTTGTGACTCGGAGGAGGACAGCTTCTCTGACTCTTCAGTATACGGAGTTTTCATGAAAGAATAATTGTAGGTCAAAGTTTGGCCTTTAGACCACCAAACAAAAACAAAAACAAACCCGTTGCCATCAGTTGATTCCGACTCATAGCAACCCTATAGGACAGAGTGCACTGCCCCATAGGCTTTCCAAGGAGCGGCTGGTGGATTAGGTTAGCAGCTGTAGCTCTTAACCATTGCACCACCAGGGCCACTAGCAGTACTTATTTTAAAATTCTGAAACCTGGGGCCCATCACAGTTCTACTGAATCATATTTCTATGGGATTAAAAAAAAAAAAAAATCAAACCCGTTGCTGTCGAGTGGATTCCAAGGGCCTGGAAATCTAAATGTTAACAAAAACACAAGTGATTCTAAAATAAAGATTGAGAAATATTGACTTAAAGCTATCCTCAAGAAAAAAAAAAAATTATTTGGTGTCCATAAATGCTTTGAAAATTGAAAAAAATCACCTGTCCTCATGGTTCCTTTCTAATATTAGAGGTGCTAAGACTTCAAGACGAGATTTCCATCACAGACCTAAGGATACAGGAGTACTCCAGTGCTGTTAATTAACAACCAAGACCTATGACCCCTCACCAAGGAAAGGCTCTTAAGTAGTTCTGACTTGATCTCCCAGCACTAAATAACTTAATTGGAGACATAAAAGACCATGCTAATAGAGCATTAGGAAAAAATCTTATTCAAACACCATCACTAAGTAGGGTTGCTAATTTGCTCCATGTTCCCCAAGCACCAAAATCTTGACTGAAGTTTGTATTTGATATCCACACATTTTGTGTGCCTACTGACAGATGTTTAAAATATCCAAAGGGTTCTTTAACTCTGATCTTTACTAGAATTATCAGAGTTTCTGATGAAGAGAAAATTTTGTGCATGGAGCAAAACACTCACTAAATTTGTACTTGGTATTACTACATATTAAAACAGAAGTTTTGGCTTATGCAAAATAATATAGGCTTTGCATTTCAAAATAGGTGCAAGACCATATATAGAATTCACAAAGGAGTTCTGCAGAAATTGGGCAAATGACCGTTCACCATAAATCCACTGGGAGTATTTAAACTGCTCACGGGTTATAATATTTGAACAAGATTTGGAGGGAAAGATTTATTAGAGATCTGTGCAGCAAGGCCCACGAATCACTCCCAAAGGGTAGATTAGGAAAGTGATTACCTCTGAATCTCGAATTTAGTAAGAATAGTTAACAGGACCTTTTGAAGAGCTTGATAAGAGTCGCATGCATTTTAAGGACACAGTGGACAAGTGTCTGACTCCCACCTATGAGACGTAAAGGATGAGAGAAAAGGTAGCTTGCTACTTTGACAGTGGAGCAAAAGAGGTGCAAATGGGTTGTAAATCCAGACTCAGCTTGGGTAAAGAACGCATCAGTATTTTCCAGGGATCAGATGTGGGAAACACACACAGGAGACCTGGTATGGGGTCACCTTAAGTCCTGCCCAAGACAACCACCTAGGGAGATGAACAGATCTTAACTGAGAGAATTTGAAGGTATTAAGAGATTCTGAAGGGCTAAGGAGTGAACCACAATCCAAAATAAATATGCTCTTGCTAGGGTCCAAAGGGAAACCCTAGTAGCGTAGTGGTTAAGTGCTACAGCTGCTAACCAAGAGGTCAGCAGTTGGAATCCGCCAGGCGCTCCTTGGAAACTCTACCAGGCAGTTCTACTCTGTCCTATAGGGTCCCTATGAGTCGGAATAGGCTTGACGGCAGTGGGTTTGGTTTGTTTTTTTTTTTTGGCTTAGGGTCAAAAGAACTTTAGGTAAAACAAACTTCAGATAAGGCATACTCCATAATTGGGGAAGCAGGGGGATTCTAAAGAGCTCTTAAAAGAAGACTTTATTGTAAAGTGCTGACAATATCAGAGAGCATGACAGAAGCTGACCACAGTATCAGTCATGCAACAACTCCCCTACCTTCTTTCTTCTCCTCCCTCCCCATGTTCTGACTATAGAAACACAATTAGCCACATCCAGGGAAGGGAATGCAGATGAGAAATAGAAGTGCTAGAAAGGCAACTGTAGGGTCCCAAGCCTGCAGCAGGCTCAACCTAGGGATAGGTAGAAGCCTCAACTTTAAACTGTTTAGAGTCACGATTATTACATAGGACAGGACATTTTATTTATTAACTAGACACTGTTTCTGAACTTAAAGAGACCATGACCAAAAGAACCATTGACCTGTCCATGCTTTCAACAGGGGAAGGAGAAGAACTAACCATATAGAATAGCTTTAAAGAGACAGCGAAAGACAAAAATAGAATTGTTTTATAATTACATTTCGGGAGTGACTGGTTCAATGTAATGACTTCTTTTGCTTATTGCTTAATACATTGTCCACATATTTAAAAAGAAAGATTTGGAAAACTAATTTTTGTGGACATTTAGTTATTGAAAATAAATTTGACTAATTACTTTGAACAATTTAAACTGCAATTAGCAATTTAGCCTGGTGCTTTCAAACACTTTGAATACCTTAAACAGCAGATAGAACATACACGAACACAACGGTTCTGTAACTAATTAATACCTTAAAACAACACTGGTGGCAAAAGTGGATTGAATCCTGTCCTCCAAAAAGATATGTTAAATGTGACCTTGTTTGGATAGAAATAGGGTCTTTGAAGATGTTATCAGATAACATGAAGTTGAATCATACTGCAACAGGGAGGGCTGTAATCCAATCTGAGTGGCGGCCTTATATAAGAGACATAGAGACACAGAGGAAAGAATGTTATGTGATTACAGAATTATTCTACACCTGCAAGCAAGGCACACCTGGAGCTACTTGAAGCCAGGGAAAGATGAGAAAGGATTTTCCCCTATGGTCTTCAAAAGAGCACGTCCCTGCTGACATCCTAAATTCAGACTTCAAGCTTGCGGACCTGTGAAACAATATGTTCTTATAAGCCACCCAGTTTGTGACACGTTGTTATGGCAGCCCGGCAACTAAGACAATTGCCAGTACCGTGGATGGAGCTTCACTTCTAATCGTTATTTTTACATCCTTCCAAGGCTCCAACTTTTATACCTTTCTAAGGGCTCTGTAACTTTACCAGAATCAGTGTTTGCAATCCTTCTAGGTTTGTTTTTGTTTTCGCAAATTTTCCTACATCTAAAAGTAAAAGAATGCCACCTCAGAATACCAGGATCCAAGTTGTTGGCTGATTTATTTATATATAAGGTGCAGGACTTGGTAGCACCGCCCAGTGTGAGGCAAACTTCCATCCCTACGATAAGCCGAATGTCTTTTATCTCAAACTTCCAAACGAGACATCCTGAGACCCATGCATCCCTGACTTTAATACACATTTTAATTTTTCTACATTTATTATCCTTCCTGAAGTGTCTCAAACCCAGAAGTACCTATGCCATTGCCTTGTCATTATGATATATTAAAAAAAAATTAACCTGGTTTATTTCAATTATTAACATTTTCATCTCTTATTAGTATTTTATTACGATTAGAAGGGGTTCATGCATAATTAGTTGAGGTTTCATTTGCTAGTATATGAGAAATTGCATGTCTGTGCTCACTTTTATTCTTCAGAACATTTGACTCATTTATAATTTTGAAACATCCTGGTTTGTATTGGTTATTGGTATGCCTGGATGCTACAGCTATAATCAACTGTAATAATCTAAGTCATTATTACATAAGACCACTAGTGCTGACAAGTCCTTTGGTGTTTAGTATGTCCTTCCCCTTCGTGTTCTTTTCTATAGTAAGGAAAACGTCTACATAATTGTGCAGAAATCCTGTGTCATATCAGTTAATTTGTGTCTTAGTTTCCTCCTTCTTTCTTACACAAATAAAAACACATACGCTAAACATACAGAAACATGTTAAACAATAGGAATAAAATGTCATATGTCAACACACTCCTACTTTTTTTATTAATAAGGATGTAAAAATTCTGTTAGAATTATCTGTACTTCTTTATACACTTTATATTTTCTCTTGGAACTCATGGTTTTTACAGGCTTAGCTTGTTCCAACTTAACCATTAACACTATTATTTTTGTTATTATTTGCTGGTTCTTTTGTCATTTAAGCGCTCCTCCTGGTATTTCAAGAAGCAGCTTTGATTTCTGGCAACGGATTGTTCCAGATTCATCCTCATCTTGTCTTTGCGACAAATTTTGTCTTTATATCCTCACTTTGTCTTTGATCCAGGGATCAGAATTTGTGTGCTCAGGGTGCATCAAAGGGTCAGTGGAAAATTAGAGCAGCGCTCCTGCTGTTGGGCCATTTGTAATAATGATAGAGCTGGAAAGTCTTTTAAGAACGTGAATTCACACTGGTCCTTCCAATGTAATATGTTACTGAGCCTAACTTGTCTTGTAGACATGCTTTTACGCTTATGATAAATATGTAATAGGATGGAGAAAATGCATTACCTTCACAGCTGGTCGCAGAATTCCTCCTTGGAGAGATGGTTCTCTCTTGTAAAAAGTACTTTAATTTTTCAGAGGGGAATGTGAGCTCCTCCTCTCCCCATTCCCACCTTCCAGGCGTAAGAAGGGCTGATCTCAAAGTTTCAATGAAGAGTTTAATCATGCCAGCGCTACCAGGGAGAAGGGATTGAGGACAGCAGACGAGTGAAGCAGTGGCAGGTGGGACCTTGTGGTGTTACTACCTCTCATGATGCTGCACCCAAACGAACAAACACCAAATTCTTGAGGGCGTATATGTGTGTGTGCATGAGCATGTTCATGGAAACTGAAAAGGGCTGACCATCATGTCAGGCTGAGAAGTCATCGGACAGAAAATGGTATACAGGGGTGCAGGCATTCAAAAGCTTAGGGTCCTGCCAATATTAAAAAAAAAAAGTTTTCCAACTCATGGTGACCCCATGTGTGTCAAATTAGGGCTATGCTCCCACAGGGTTTTCAGTGGCTGATTTTTCAGAAGTAGGTCCCCGGGCCTTTCCTTCTAGGTGCCTCTGGGTGGACTAGAACCTTCAAGCTTTTGGTTAGCAGCTGAGCACGGTAAGCATTTGCATCACCCAAAGACTCGTTGAGGAAAGTCTACCTCATTGTGTAGAAATTCTGTGCTATTCTGGGAGACATGGAGCTATGTCTGCAGCTGCTCAGCACTTTTCTTTTCCTGATTTCATACAGGTTCTACTCATTCTTTCTGTACCCTAAATGGCCTGCCTTACCAGGCATGCTGGACTTTTTATATCAAGTGATGGAGGAGGAATTCTCACATTAGTGTACTGATATGACAGATGAGAAACACAGAATTGAGAATTCATCAGGGATACATATTTCAAGTGAGATACACATATAAGCATCTTCAGCAACCAGCTCGTGGGTATGCAAAATACTTTCCAAAGGAAATAGCAAAGGTTCATAAAGTTTTACACAAATGATTATGTAGCAGTGAAATGCATGTGTTAAAAAATGGTATCACTCCTGCTGAGAGAAGGGCTGAAGGAACTACAGCCACCTGTCACAGGAACTCAAAACCACCTGGAGGTTTCCAGGGGACAAATCCTAAAAGGAACATAAAAGCCACCTTGAGTTTGCTTAGCTTATCAAAAAGTGAGAGAGAACTCTTCAAGCTTCACTCTTCTCATCTGTACAGAAACGGAATTCGACTAGATCAGTGATGTCCACGCTGTGCTCCGAAGAACCCTGGTGTTTCCAGAGTGATGCAGAGATGGCAGAGCCGGAGCAGGATGTCACATTAGTGGGAGAGAGCAGCTCTGACGTTAGTTATTTAGACACTGAAATTCACAGAAAATGTTTATTGCAATACAAGTTTAGTAACAAAAATAATTTAACTCGATATTTTATTCAATTTTATAAATTTTTTAAAAATTATGGAATTAACATATGCTGATTGCAGCACACAAAACATACAAAGATGTATAAAGAAAGAGCTAATTACCTACTCCCCACCCAGCTCCTCTCCAATCTCATCTCTTTCCAACATTCCTCCCCAAGTCCTCCAGATTTATTGCCCCTCCTCCCAGTCAAGTTGGTTACCCACATTAACAACCTTGTGTTTGTACCTCCAAGCATTATGCTTTACTCTGTTGTTGTTAGGTGCTGTCAAGTCGGTGCTGACTCATAGCGACCCTACGGATAACAGAACGAGATACTGTCCAATCCTGCACGATCCTCACAATCGCTGTTATGCTTGACTCACTGTTGTAGCCACTGTCAATCCATCTCTTTGAGGGTCTTCCTCTTTTTTGCTGACCCTCTACCTTACCAAGCATTATGTCTTTGTCCAGGGATGGGTCCCTCCTGATAACATGACCAAAGTATGTGAGATGAAGTCTTGCCATTCTTGCTTCTAAGGAGCATTCTGGTTGTACTTCTTCCAAGACAGATTTGTTCATTCTCTGACAGTCCATGGTATATTTGACATTCTTCACCAGCACCATAATTCAAATGCATCAATTATTCGCCGGTCTTCTTTACTCATTATCCAGCTTTCACATGCATGTGAGGCAAATGAAAACACCATGGTTTGGGTCAGGCACACCTTAGTTCTCAAAGTGACATCTTTGCTTTTTAGCTCTATAAAGAGGTCTTTTGCAGCAGATTTACCCAATGCAATGCATCGTTTGATTTCTTGACTGCTGCTTTCATGAGTGTTGATTGGGGATCCAAGTAAAATGATATCCTTGACAACTTCAATCTTCTCTCCACTTACCATGACGTTGCTTATTGATCCAGTTGTGAGGATTTTTGTTTTCTTTATGTTGAGGTGTAATCCATACTGAGGGCTGTAGTCTTTGAGCTTCATCAATAAGTACTTCAAGTCTTCTTCACTTTCAGCAAGCAAGGTTGTGTTATCTGCAAGGTTGTTAAGGATTCTTCCTCCAATCCTAATGCTGCGTTCTTCATACAGTCCAGCTTCTCTGATTATTTGCTCAGCATATAGATTGAATAATTATGGTACAAGGATACAACCCTGATGTACACCTTTGTTGATTTTAAACCAGAGTATGCTTTACTCTAGACTCATAATTGTATGCAAATATACACACATACATATATAGCTACATATATGCATATACATTGATACAGATTTTGGGACTTTTTATAAAAATCTTATATTGTACACACTCCTCTGCATCTTGCGTTTCTCATTCAAATATATCCTGAGGACATTGCTCTAAAGCAACTGGTATAGTTCTAATTTATTCTTTTTACTAGGTTTCTAATACTGTACAAACCAACAGTTATTTCAAGCCAACCCTACTGATGAGCATTTACTGTGATATCACATACTGGATTTTTGCCCATTTGAAAAATGTTGTAATACTTATTCCTGAATATACAGTTTTATATGCTGGTGCTTTTATTACTAGGAGACAGGCTTCCAGAAATAGGGCTATGTGATCAAAAATGCTTGTAATTTTAACTTTAATAGATGTTACCAAGTGCTTTCCTGTAAGTCTGAAAAACTGCATTTGTCTACTAATATTTTTTTTCCTCCTATTACAGCCAGCAGTAAGCAGATTTTGTTTTTTTCTTTGCATTTTTCCCAATCTAATGGGTATAAATAATATCTCATTTTTATTTAATCTGCATTTCTTCATTTCTCACACTACCAGTGATTTTGGGAATCTTAACAAAATAACTTTTCTCAAAGTCACCCCACCCTTGGATTATATGTGGAGCCAAGAAATTATTCTAATATATTTTTTTAATTTTTACATTTATTTTTACTTCATTTGAAATGTATTTTGGATGTAGTGTACCACAAGGGCTCAAACTTATTTTCTTTCAGACGGAGAGCCAGTAGTGCTATCATGGTATGTTAAATAAGTCATCCTTTATTCACTGAATTGCAATACTAACTTTGTCATACGTTAAGTTCTCATATACGCTGGAATCATTTAGAGAATTTTTATTGTTTCACTGATCTAATTTTCTAGTTCTACGACAATGCCACATTGATTTTTATCACAATGACTATTATATTTCTAACAATGGTAAGGTAGGGTGCCTATCCTAGCTCTTCTTTTTCCTATATTTTTCACAGTTATTCTCAGGCATTTATTACTCTGCACTTAAGATCACTTACTAAAATTTCCCCAAAAGAAAACCCTCTGGAGTCCAATTAAAATTGCATTAAATTTTTATTTAATTTTGTCAGAAATGTTCCTCCCCCCACCCCGCTTTGGTTTCTTCCCCATCCAAGAACATTATGTGCCTTATTCATTTTTTCAATATTATTTTGTATAATTCAAAGAGGTTTTAATAGTTTACTTCTTAGCAATCCTATGTCATTCTTGCTAAATTTATTTCTAAGAACTCTATGCTTATATTATTATTTCAATTTTTTTAATAGATTTTTCTCTTTTTAATTTCTAGGTATTGATTGCTAATACAAAATCTATTCATTTATTACATTTTTATCTTTTATTTACCTATAAAATCCTTTTATTCATTCTATTCTTGTGCTAGAATACTTGGGACTTTCAAATATGTCATAGTGTTCATCCATAGGGAGTCCTTGGGTGGTGCAAATGGTTAACAAGCACAGTTGCTAACCGAACAGGTGGAGAGTCCATCCAGAGACTCCTCAGAAGAAAGGCCTGGGGATCTACTTCTGAAAAGTCAGCCAGTGAAAACCTTACGGAGCACTTTTACTCGGACACTCATGAGGTCATTAATGAGTTGGATTCAACTCAACAGCAACTGGTTATTCATCCATAAAGGAGGATGATTTAATCTCTTCTTTTCTAATATTTTACAAACTTACAGCATTTGTTAAAACTTCCAAAAAATTTCAAGTATTAATGGCAATAATAAGCATTTTCATCTAGTTATTGATTTTAATTGCAATTATTTCAAGGGTTTAAAAGTAATTTCCTTCTGTTCATATGTAGGGTATTTAAATTTAGACTAAAATGCTTTCAACTTTTCTTGAAATTAGCAGAGTTTTTTCTTCTTTAAATTGTTAAGTGAATTAAAATGAGATCTCTCCTGGTATTGAACCACCTTTGCATTTTTGGATAATTTCTAGTTTGTCTTAATAAATCTTTTGATACAATGTTGGATTTTACTTTATATTGTAGGGTTTTTGTATTTGTATTCATATGCAAAATTGGTCTGTTGCATTTCTGAAACATCTTTAACAAAATTGATATTAAGGTAAAGCTGACTTCAAAAAATGATTTAGGGAGCATTCTTTATTTTCTAAGGTATAAACTGACTAAATAACATGAGAAATAACTGTTCTTTTCCGATTAATTAGTACTTAGCTAGGACAATAGTCGGTTATGATGACTTTTTTGTAATTTTATTTGTTTTGTTGTTGTTCAGAATAAACACATCAAAACATACACCGATTCAAACGTTTCTACATGCACAATTCAGTGACACTGATTACATTCCTCAAGTCCTGTAATCATTCTAACCCTCCTTTCGAGTTGTTTCTCCCCGTTAACACAAACTCACTGCCCCATAAGTTCCCTATCTAATCTTTTGAGTTGCTTCTTGTCAATTTGATCCCATATAGATAGATCTTGAAGGAGCACAGCATTCAAAGCAGATATTCTTTACTAATTAAGCTGAGCTCTTGGTGCAGTGGGTAAATTGCTAACTGAAAGGTCAGTGATCTGAAACCACCAGGGGTTCTGTGATAGAAAGATGTGGCAGCCCACTTCTGTAAAGATTTACAGCCTTGGAAACCCTATGTGGTCACTATGAGTTGGAATCAACTCGATGGCAGTGGATTTGGTATTGGGTTTTGGTTTACTGTTCAGTTTTAAGATGACTTCAGGAGATATTTTTGGTTTAAGGTTTAAAAATTATCTCAGGGCAATAGTTTCAGGGATTCATCCAGCCTCCATGGCTCCAGAAAGTCCAGGGTTCGTAAGAGTTTGAAATTCTGTTTTGCATTTTCCCCTTTTTAATCAGGATTCTTCTATAGAATCTTTGATCAAAATGTTCAGTGATGGTAGCTGGGCACCATCTAGTTCTTCTGGTCTCATAGCAAAAGAAGCAGTTTCTCATGGAGGTAATTAGCTACACATTCCATATCTTCATCCTCTTCCTGACTCTCCTTCTTCCTCTGTTGCTCCAGGGAAATATAGATGAATTGTTTTGCCTTGAATAGCCACTTGCAAGTTTTTAAGACCTCAGGCACTGCACAAGGAGCTAGGAGGTAGAAACGAAGCTAACCATGTTATCAGGCCAATTAACTAGGATGTTCCATGAAATCATGACCCCAAACCTCCAAGCCAAGGAAACAAATCCCATGAGGTTTTTGGTTGTACATAAGCATGATGCTTTTATTAATGATATATCTTTAACCACCATCTTTTTTTAGTCATAATTAGTCTATTCTAGTTCTGTACTTCTTTATTAATTTTGGTAATGTTTACTTCCTGGGAAACCAATAATTGTATTTATGTTTTCAAATGTGTTCCATTTTCTTTCCCCTTTACCTTGTACCACTTATCAAAGGAATTTAAGGTATGAGTTTTCTTCCTGAGCTTTTGCTGTGCCCCATGAGTTTTAAAATTCATCCTTTTTCATTGCTTTCTAGATAGTTTGTAATTTCAGTTTTCATGCTGTCTTTGATCCATGAGCTAACCAGAAGTGGATTCTTAATTTCCAAGTAGTTACTAAGGGGGGAAAGGAGCCCTGGTGGTACAATGGTTAAGTGCTTGGCTGCTAACCCAAGGTTGGCAGTTCAAACCCATCCAACGGCTCTGTGGAAGAAAGACCTGGCAATCTGCTCCCATAAATATTACAGCCTAGAAAACCATATGGGGCAGGTTTTACTCTGTCACATGGGGTCATTAGGAGTCAGAATTGACTTGATGGCACCTAACAACAATAACTACTGAGGAAGGAGGGAAATCACCATTTCATTATCTTTTATTTTAATGTAGTTAGAGGAACAAAAAATAAATTTTTTAAATTTTTTATCAAGATTTGCTTTGTGGCAATTACACAATCTATTTTCATAAAGTTTCCATGAACATAGAAAATAATTTATATTCTTTATTCAAGGGTTGTATGTTTCTGAATCTTCCTGCCTTGCTCTAAGAAAATGTGTTAATGTCATTATTCAATTCCCCTGTAATCTTATTTTTATCTAATTCTAAAAACAAATATGTATTAAGGTCTCCCATTATCATTATAATTTTATAATTTCTCCTTGTATATCTCATAGGTATTACTTTTTGCATTTAGTTAATGTGTGCTATTTGGGTGCTTTCATTTTTTGGTGTTTTAGTACCTCAAAAAATTTTTCATTTTGTCATTTTACTGTTATAAAATGTCCCTCCTTCCCTCCTGCTTAGTACAACTAACTACATACCTCTCTTGCTGCTATTAATACCTCTTTTCTTCTTTCTTTTTTTCTTTTTTGCAGTTTTCCAGTATCTCTTTGGAACCCTGCTGACAAAGTGGTTAAGAGCTCAGGCTGCTAACCAATAGGTTGATAGTTTGAATCCACCAGGTGCTCCCTGGAAACCCTTTGGGGCAGTTCTACTCTGTCCTATAGGGTGGCTATGAGTCAGCATCAGCTCTACATCAATGGGTTTGGTTTTTATAGTAGCTCTTTGCCAGTGCCAGTTGCCACTAAGTCGATTCCAACTTACAGAACCTCATGTGACAGAGCAGAACTGTGCTCAGTAGGGTTTTCAACTGCTGACTTTTTAGATCACCAAGTCTTTCTTCCAAACATACTCTGGGTGGATTCAAACCTCCAACCACATATTAACTGTTTGCACCACCCAGGGACTTCACCCACCTTTTATTATAAACCTTTCTCTAGGCCCTGTGACCTTGATTTCCAGGTGCTCCTCTCACCCAGAGGGAAGAAAATCCCCACCAGCACTATTAGGATTAGACCTGTGCCTGGAGCCTTATTTTCATAGCCCAGGGACAGCTTGTCTTTATTCTTCTTGCTCTAACAGCTGATAAGCTCTATAAGGTAGGTAACTGCGTGAAAACTATCTCTCTTTCAAGCCACCATATTTCCAGAATCCTTTCTCCCTTATTGCCTTACTATTGAATTATTTCTCTTGCACCTCTCCACTCCAAATTATCTTACCTAAAGAGAGGAAGAAAACAGTCTTTAAAGAAGAGTTGGGAGACCTCGGTTTTCAATACAGCTCTATCAATAGCTGTGTGACATTATGTTCTTTGTTGTAAAAGACACAAATTGACAAGATGGCTCCTAGGGTCCTTTCTAGTTCGACCGTTCAGTTTCTACCATCTTAGATAGGAAAACCTAAGAAGGGGAAAGAAGATATGTGGTAGCACAGATCAAGTACAAAAGGTCAATAGCAAATATTCAAGACTAAGGACAATTATAATCTTTTTGTCTTCATAATGTAACAAAACATTATATGCAAGGCTACTATACAGCACCACTAACTCTTAAAATGAGTGGTGGATAGGGCTATATGTTTTAAAGCTAATTCTATGGTTCATTTAGATACCTATTAACCTAAATTGAATACCTTAAAATTACATATTGGTCTCCATAATTTTCTAATTCAACTTATAAGTGATGAACAATCATGCGTTTGAAATGTACCTATGTTTGAGAATTATTTTGTGTCTGTATTCATTTCAATTCACACTATACTTCGTATCATCCATTGCAGCTAAAATCAGAAATGAATCCCACCTTATAATAATCCTCCTCCCTCCAAAGTTTAATGGGGAAACAGGCTAAACTGTGCAGTGTAAGTTTTCACATCCACTCAGAAGAATTGCAGAAAAGAAGGAGAAAGGAGAGTGTAGCACGAATAATCCCAGGGACACCCTGATAAATTTTAACACTTAACTGACTGTCCCAAAGCCTCTCTACAGTCCAACAGTGAGAATTCTGGAAAACAAGTCACATTTAATGCTTTACTCTAAGTACATTGTTTCTTACATACTCCAAATATTTGTGCAATCAAACGTCAAAGCTAAGATTTTGTTTCTCCTGGAACATAAGTAGGTCATACCCATGCTTCCATTTATTGTTTTAAAGACTTTGTGGTTTAAAAGTACTTAAATCAATAGGCTTTACAAAGTGTTTATTTTCAGCAGATACCGTTTTTAGAATGTTAGACAATGGAAGAGGAAAAACATAAAAACATGGAAGACTTGCTATCTACCCTTGATGAATTTACAACTTGTTTCAGGAAATATTAAAAGCATCCTGTACACAATGACAGGAAAAATAGCTACAAGACAAATTCAGACAATCAAAATGTCACTATGGCAGGCTAAAGAATGAACCCCCATCCCCCGCCCCGTGTCTATGTTCTAATCCCTGTAATCCATGAATATTTTACCTTAGAGGGTAAAAGGGATTTTGCAGATGTGATTAAATTAAGGATTTTAAGGTGGCAAGATTAGCCTGGATTTTCCAGGTGGGCTCAATGTAATCACAGGGGTCCTTATAAGCAGGAGGTAAGAAGATCAAAGCCATTAGTTAGAGATGTATGATAACAGAAGCCAAGAGGCTGGAGTGATTCAAAGAACGGGCTACAAGCAGGCAGCCACTAGAAGCTGAAAAAAGACAAGGAAACAATTCTCCTCTCAGATCTTCCAGAAGGAACCAGTCCTGCTGACACCTGGACTTTAGTCCAGTGAGAGTGATTTTAGATTCCTGACCTTCCAGAACTCTTGAAAGTATAAAGTTGTGTTGTTTCAAGTCACTAAGCTTCGGGCAAATTTGTTAAAGCAGCATTCAGAAACTAATAAAGTCATAATAAAAATAGGATTTGAAAAAATAAAGATAGGAAAGAGATTCCAAATTAAATAATGAAATAAAGTATAACGGAAATGAATTGTTAATGGTGATGATGATGCTAAGACCGTATGTTAGATGGGACACTTTAACTCACTCCTGGTTTCTATGAGGGCTCTCCCGACCCTTTCCTCACACAGGCCCTGGTGACCTGGAGTGATGTCTCTGGTTAATTTGGGAAGAATATCTTGACGTGTTCAGCCAAGTTCTGCCATTCTCCTTGAAAAAGAAAAAAAAAAAAAAAAGAGCTACTTATAAGGACAAGCATGTTCTGCTCTTCCTCCTCTCCTCACAGGAAGCCTGGCCCAATTATTGCTGCTATGACAGTGAGGGTGCCACTACCAAATTTTGGGGTGCATTTAGCTGGCCAAGCTGTCTCTCAAACTAAAGTGCATTCTCCAACCCTGCCTCTGTCAATCATAAGGTGGTATTTTGCCTCCATCTACTTTTCCTGGAAACCCTGGTGGCATAGTGGTTAAGTGCTATAGCTCCGAACCAAAAGGTCAGTAGTTCAAATCCACCAGACGCTCCTTAGAAACTCCACGGGGCAGTTGTACTCTGTCCTATAGGGTCACTATGAGTTGGAATTGACTCGACGGCAATGGGCTTGGTGTTTTGGGGTTTTCTACTTTTCCTAAATTTCTCATTCTTCAGTCCCTGAGTAGGAAAGAGGCTTTCTATTTATTGGGGGTCCTCACAATCTCAGCTGCTACTATTTACAGATTACAAACCTCATGCCAGGCATTACAAAAAGTATTTTACATACACTATCTCATTTAATCCTCACAAAAACCTTAGGAGCCATCCACTGATATTACCTGCATTTTATAGATAATAAAACCGAGACAGAGGTTAAGTAACTTGCTCAAGGTCTCTCAACTTGCAAATAACAAAGTTATGACTGGTGTCTAGATCTTTCTAATTTGAAAGCCTGGGCTTTTGAACACTCTGCATACCGCCCTTCTTCCTGGAGGGCATGAGATGGAACTGAATACAGTACTAATGATAATTCCTAAAGAAAGCAAGCTCTGTCTTCTTGGCATCAATCTTGGTCTGATTTCTTCCAAAGAATGTTGCTAGATATAAAGCTCAAATAAAAAATAGACACCATACATCACAGCAGCCTTGTTCTGTACACTCATTTAAATGCTATTAATTGTCTGGATCACTTATAACTTTCCATTCACAGAGACTAGGCTTGATTACAAAAACAAAACCTCTTTGAAAAGAATTCACCACTTAACGTATGGCCACCCACAGTTAAAATGTTTAAATTTCTGCAAGATCTTTGAGACACTACAGAGAATCCAAGGCTATTCCAATGCTATTCAGTTATGAATCACCTTTAAATGCACTAAATTCAACTCTATATGAGGTCATATATGGCATACATTTATTATAAATTCTAGTTTTGTTGAAGATATCCAGACTTAATACAATCGTCATTTATAATTTTTAAAGAAAATGTTTTTGTATCTTGACTTAGCTTTTGTTTCTCTCAGCCAGCTGTGCTCCTATACCCTTTGTGTATTGCTATTATCTGTCAAAGATTTTTTTTGAGGGAGGGGAGTAATTGAGCTGTTATTGTCATTCTTTAACTCTGTAAAAACTGTAATGGCCTCCAATGTTTTTGCCTGAACCCAACACATTTAAGCAGCTGTATGGCAAGACAGTGAAAGTAGTTGAAATCTTTTTCTATAATTGTAAGTGCCCTAAATAAAGTGGCTTACAAGGAATTAAAAAAATAATATTGCTACCCAGAAAGTCTTTAATCTTACATGGCCTGCAACCATCCCCACTCAATTAGAAACTGACTAAGGGGTAATCTCAAAAACGGCTGAAAATTAAGATATCAGACTTTCATCTCATTTGACCAGTTTTATTTCACTTTTGATTCCAACTCCTTCCTTTTCTCTTATCCTGCAGGCAGTGGACCATATATTTCTTACTTCACAGAGGATTTAATAGGTAGTCACAATTCTACAGCTGGACATCCCACAAAGCAATATTCTCCATGATAAATTTCAGCCATTTTGACTCTCAGCTTTCCTTTGAGAGCCATATCAACCATATTGATAAGACCTCATATTACCATCTCAGGAGTATAACAAGGTTAAGATGATTGCTGTCTCAGCAAGATGCTGAGGATTTGATTCATGCCTTTATAACAACAAGGTTGGATTACTACAATTTGTTGTTGGCATCCCTCCCAGAATGCTTGCTGCTTTGACTTGACTTTGTAGAGGACCCAGTGTCCGGGTTATCAACAATACAGAAATGCCTACATATACCACATCAGTACCACAAACGTTATGCTGAAATACAGAATTTATTTGAAAAACTGTAGGTCCAGGTCCTTGCATTTAACCCTATGAAGCATAGTGCACCTTTTTCTTCCAAAAACAAGGCTTTCATATATAACCCTACTGTAGAGCTGGCTGTGGCTCAAGGGGTCTAAACCACTTTATGAGCACGTCACACTCACTTGACTTAAGGTCCTGACCAGAAATCTGCAGAAAATCTCTCTTTTGGAGAGTCTAATAGGCTGGCTATGAGTCGGAATCACCTTGACGGCAACAGGTTTCATTTTTCACAGGCTGGCAGCCAGTCCCCACTTGCTAGCACATTAAAACCAAACCCATCCCATTGCCATACAATCAAATTCCAACTCATAGCAACCCCATGTGACAGAGTAGAACTGCCCCGCAGGGTTTCCAAGGCTGTAATCTTTACGGAAGCAGAATGCCACATCTTTCTCCCACTGAGTGGCTAACGGCTAGTGGGTTAGAAATACCAACCTTTCTGCTAGCAGCCAAGTGCTTAACTGTTGCATCACCAGGGCTCTTTTGCAAGCACATTGGCTATGTTGTATCAGAAGGTACTTCCATTTAAAAGCCATAATATCATACACTACAATAATATAATCTGTATGAGGCACCTTAGAGAAAAATCACATAACGTTCCAGTGTCTCAGGTCCTACTGATAAGCATTTCTTATTGACAGCTACAGTGCCTGGATGAGGCCTTTTCCCATCTACCAAATCAGTACTTATGAAAGCATGCTCCCCAAATCACCCACTTCAAAATCATCTGGGCTGTTCATTAAAAACACAAGTTCCAGGGCTCTACATAAGGTCACCATGAGTCAGAATTGACTCGACAGCAACTAACAACAACAACACTCCGAGAATCATGTCAGAGTTAGGTGTGAGAATCGGCATTTTTTAACATGCTTCTTGGGTGATTCTAATGTACACTAAAATTTAGGAGCCACTGTACTAGGCATGGGAAGTTCCAGAAGCGAGTGTTCGCAAAGGCTCATCCAGAACCTAACATGCTCTGAACCATATAGGTACTGAGTAAACACTGCTTCTGTATGTAAACAAATGGACAGTTGATGACTCCAAACAGGGATTCACAAAGTCTAAGCCTGAGCCTCTGCTCTTATTATCTGCTCCGTATTCCTGACTAGAGAAGCCTCAGGTTGGGTTATAAGATTTAGGAAAACAAAACAGGACACCCAGTTAAATTTTAACAAGGAATAATTTTTTAGTATATGTAACCCTAACCCTAGGCTACATAGTCCTAGGCTGACCCAGTGTCTTCCCTTGGCTTGGGTAGTGTTCCCTCCAAGCCATGCAGGGAACAGACAGCTACCTGTGGGTAGGGAAGATATTGGCAGGAAAGCCAGAGACGCTCCACCAATAGAGCTGGCAGCTTTACCCATGAGGAACAAGGTGAGTTTCTCCTCCACTTCTCAGGCAAGCGGGGGCTCTTTTTCTTCTGATCCTCTAATATTACATCTATTTAAAAAAAGATGAAAGTGTTCCCTCATTTGGGTTGTTATCCTGATTAAATGAAAGTCTGTATAAGTAACTGTATTTTGCTATCTTTTTTAACTTCTATTATATATATTCCAGGAGTCTATGGATGGCACAAACAGTTAAATGCTGGGCTGTACCCGAAAGGTTGGCAGTTTGAACCCATACAAAGGCATCTCAGAAGAAAGGACTGGAGATTGCTCTGGAAAGGTCACAGGCATGACAACCTATGGAGCACAGTTCTACACAGAAACGTGGGATCAACGTGAGTCAGAATCTGCTTGACAGCAGCTGTTTTTTTGTTCTGTTTTGTTTTTCACAGATTTCTAGCACAGTATTTGGAACTGGGAAATGCTATAGTACATACTTAACTTATAACACTACTAGTTTGTTCACACACCCTTATTATTCAGTGTAATCAGTATTCACCACAGTGATATGTTTCTACTCTTTGTACTGTTATAAATGGCTTTATGGACAAAAGTGTTATGAATTCATTTGATGATACATAACAGGTCAGTTAGCACAATTTCTATCACAAGGTAAAAACCTAAAATGAAAGTATTAAAAATAACTAATAATAACAATTACATTCAATGAGTTCCTATTATGCGTCAGACATCTTACATAAAGGTAGTCCCCAACTTACGACACATTCAAGTTACGATGAACTGCACTTAAATTTTTTTTGTACGTTTTATCATTAGTAATACGTACTCTGCACAGTGTTGTAGTGCATAATTTGCTGATGTTATCATTCTCAGATGTTTCACTCATAGATGTTCAAAGATCAGATTTATAGATGCTGATAATAAAAGGCAATAATAATGAAAACTAAAAAAAAAAGTAGTTGACTGACATCAGAACTGACTTATGACAGAGTCATAGGAAGAGAATCTCATCGTAAATCAGTTACTACATGTATATGAACTTCACAACAACCCTGCTGGTATGTATGATTATCTTCATTTTTCATAGAAGGACCCGACTCACAAAGATTGAATTTTTTAAGGAAACATAGCCAGGAAGTGATAATGCTGAGATTTGGGACTACACAAATTTTAATTCAAAACTGCTGGACTTTCTACTATACCACATCACATCTTTAGTAGTATTTATTCAATTTACCTGTTTAAATTTGTGTTTGTCATTCTTGTTTAGTTGATGACATTTAAGAATATTGAAAATGGCAAGTTTAGTTTGTTTAAAATGTTTTGATTTATTCTTACAAAATCAATGTGTATCGGCAGGATTTTAAAATGATGCTTTAAGACCTTCGGTTCTATGGCATTTCACTACAAAATGCCATTTTAAAAAGCTGATAAGATTTTAGTAAAAGGGCTGTACCAATTGCAAATTCTACTCTACAGTGTAGGATTTATGTTGTTGTCGGACTTAAAAGAATGGAAATTCAGACCATCAGTTCCAACTAAAAAGCACAGCATGCCAGGTTTTCAGGGTGGTATGACTGCTCGGGTAGCCAAAGTGAGAAATCCCCTTACACAAGAAAGGGTATAGAGGAGAACAGCGTTACTTGGAAACCTGACCTTGAACAATTACCTAAAGACATTCTTAAAGCTGATTTAAAAAAAAAAAAATTTTTTTTTTTTAAAAGACATTCTTAAAGCTGATTTAAGCTCATGAAAATACAAGAATCAATTTAAAATCCAATGACATGTGCCTTTCTTGTTTAGGAAAGTGAAATAAATATCAAACAAAACACTTCTCTGAGCATTGGGATGCCAACTCTCCTCCCTCTTAAAACAAACACAATAAAATTCAGAGAGACTAGGTTTCTCCCAAATTACACAGACTAAATGGAGCTATATAGGCTGCGTGCTGAAGGCACTTTGAAGCCAAAACACTAGGTTTTCTACCAGACTGCCATTGTATTGATTGAGCATTTCTGCTGTAATGGGTAGAGTGAAAAATTCTGAGTGAGCTAAGCTGTTTAAGAAACAAAAAGCTTTCCTCAATATTTGGCCATAAAGAGAATGAAGTCCTGATACATGCTACAACATGGATGAACCTTGGAAATACTATGTTGAGTGAAATAAAGTCAGGCACAAAGGATACACACTGTATGACCCTACTTACGTGAGTATCTGGAATAGGCAAATGCATAGCGACCAAAGCTTACTAGTGATTATCAGGGGCAGCTGGGAAGGGCAATGGGAGTTATCACTTAGGGGGCACTGAGTTTCTGTTATGAGTAATGAAAAAAACATAGTGGTGATGACTGCAACATGGTGACTGTCATTACTGTCAATGAATTGTACAAGTAAAAATGGTTGAAATGGCAAATATTTTGTTATATATTCTCTACCATAATAAAATAAAATTTCAGAAGCTTCCTTGGTGTATCGTAGTACCATGTTGCTGGGACTCCTTCCTGTACCTGCTACAGCTGTTCCAGGGAGATATAACAGGGTGGGTGACTAAAAATAGCATCAGTTACACTAAGCAAGAAAAAGACAGGAGTTGGTTAGTCTTGGTTAGTCCTGAAAGATCTAATTTCAGTGGTGGCCAGGATATTAAAAAAAAAAAAAAAGAGAGAGAGAGAGAATTTCTCATTACTTCCTGAATCATTATATTTTTATTTGACTTCTTAAATTGGTTTTAAACAAAAACAAAAGCAAAACACCCAGGAGGAATATAAATGCACAGACACTTCCCTTGAAAAAGAATATTTTCATTTCATGGTTGATATTTTTCTGTCACAGAGAAGGCAATGAAATGTGTGACAATACTTCTGTATTTTCCTCTTCTGCCACACACGTAAAGACATATCATTCAGAGACGCCTTATAAATCACACTTGCAAATATTCACCAACCACAAAATCAATACCTATAAAGGCTACATATGATAAGAATATTTTGGTTGCAATTATCTGTTCTGCAGACAGAAAACCTGATTCAAACTAGCTCCTGAAAAACACTGGCTCTCAAAACTGAGATATTCCTGTGCAATTTTATTCTAGGTTCCCCTTGTTCCAGGGTTCCAATGATGTCAAAAAGATCTGGTTTCTCTGAATTGAAAAGCACATAGGATTTAGAGCCAAAGCAGAATCCCAGGTCCAACTCTACCACTTTTTTTCCAGGGGAATATTAGGGAAAGCACAAATCCAGTGAATCTCGATTTGCTTATCTGAAAAACAGATACTAAGAGCCTTGTGAAGAAGGATCAAATGAGCATGTACAGAAAGCCATCATACAAACATTAGAGATAAAAGTATATGACTCTCGTATTTTTAAAGAAATTCCAGCATTGGGTGTTAAGTTTGAGTTGGTGGAGAAGGTGAGAATGGAGAAATGGGGAGAAAATGTTTAGAAGAAAATGTTAAGAGGTGCCAGGAGAGTATTTAGTTGCTGAAGGGCAGAGAGAGAACATCAAGAACTTGGAGAATGACATAGCAAGGCAAGTGGAAGCATGAGAAAGAGCCATCGTGACAAAGTTTATGATATGCCCCTCCTTGTTTGTATAACTGCACGTCACAAACTAAACTACTCAGCGATGGCCTAGTTAACATGAATGTCTCAACTAGCAACTGCCAAAGCTGTTTCCAAAACTCAAGGCCCTTTTCTACAGTCCTTGGACAACCGACTTCCTTTTCTGTCAAAACGGAAATTAAATTATCTCCCTGAAAAATATCACCTAAAATAAATACGAAAATATCACCCTGGAACTAGCAACAAGCAGGCAAGGAAGGAAATGAGATTTTTACAGGTTTGTATCCCTTCATTCGTTCAGCAAATGTATATTGAAAACCAGCTATCTATGGCTAGCGATGAGAATATAATGACAAGTAAAAACCTGTACTTATCATTATATATTCATTCAGTCTAAAAAAAAGGAATTCTACATACACATATAATGAAAACACAATGTAAAAAACTGACTAATAGATACTTGCTATGGAGGCATAGAGAAGTAACTTTCTCTGCAGAGATCAGAGAGGAGAAAGCATTTGAGATGGTCATGAGGAATTAGCGGGAATTTATGGAGATGATTATCTAGGGACGGGGAAAGACACAAGTCACATGAACCTGAAAGTGGAATGGCATGTTGCTCAGTGGGACTAAAGCACAGAAGTGTTAAGCAATGTGGTTGACAATCTAGGTTTAGATCAGGTCTGTTAGGGCCTTGTATATTTGGTCCTTATGTTGGGGAGAAGAAAAGTTGAAAATACTTTAAATAACAGAAATATGATCAGATTTACATTTTAGAATAACTGTGGAAGAACTGTAGAATGTCGACTGGAATTTAGTGGAGACATGGCATACAAAAAACAGAGATAGTAAGAATAAAGAGTTGTAAATTATTTGAGAGATCTTTAGGATACAAATTCAGGCCTGGTGCCTGACTGGATTTATATAATATTAGAAAGTCGCTCAGAACTAAACCCAGGTTTCTTTCTCTGGCAATAGGAATAGTGTCAGTAATAAAGTTCAGGCTTGCAGGAAGAAGAAAATATTTGGATGCCATTTGAGGTGTCTCTAGATTATTCCAGGTGGTAGTAGAATAAACAAGTCTGAGCCCTAGAGAGAGGCCTGAGCAAAAGAGAGAGAAATGTGAGGATTATTAGCATAAAATTTAAAACTATGCAAATAATGTAATCTCCCTAGAAAGACTGCACACAGTGCAAGGAAATCTGTCAATCAGTGAACTGGTTTGAGGAGTAGAAGTAGAACTAGAAAGAGTGACTGTGAAGAAATGTAGCAGTATTTCCTTCTGGGTGCCCCCAAAGTACCTTGAAATTCTGAAAACCTAGCATGATAAGTGGCAAATAGCAGAAACTACTGGGTTGTGAAGTCCTAGGGAAAAGAAACTACATATTATTTATCATCTTATCCTTAAGATACAAATAGTGCCCAGTTCTCAATCAGTATTAAATAAATGGAGAGAGAGTTTGTGGGGTTAGGAAAAGTGTTGTTGCTAGAAGGAAGAAAAAAAAAAACAGCAGAGACCAGAGATTTTATTTGGAGTGGGAAGTGGAACAGAAAAAGTTACGAATTCATAGCAGCATGAGCCTACACTGATATTAATACATGACTGAATAAACAAATGAATGTGGAAGAACAATTTCCTTATAGAAAAATTCTTAATGATATACCACATTTTTGCAAATAACACCCCCATGTAAATAACACACCCACAGATATAATGTGCATAGCACACCTAGGAAACTAATGCACAAGAGGGTTGTACGGTTGCCAAAAAACATATAATACATACCTTATTCACGTAAAAGTATTTTATTATTAGGGTTCTCCAGCAAAACAGAATGAAGTGAGATTTATTTTAAGAAACTGGCTTATTCAATTGTGGGGGCAAGTCCAAAATTCATAGCCCAGACAGGTTGGAAACTCCAGCAGAATATCTATGTTAGTCTTGAGGCAAAATCCTTCTCTTCTCGGAAATCTGTTTTTGCTCTTAAGGCCTTCAACTGATGGGACTGGGCTCACCCATGTTGTTGTTGTTAGGTACTATAGAGTGAATTCCAACTCATAGAGACCCTATGCACAACAGAATGAAATACTGCCCAGTCCTTCACCACCGTCACAGTCAGGGCTGTTTGAAAACACTGTTGCAGCCACTGTGTCAATACATCTCACTGAGAGTCTTCCTCTTTTTCATTGACCTTCCACTTTACCGAGCATGATGTCCTTCTCCAGGGACTGGTGCCTCCTGATAACATGTTCAGAATACGTGAGACGAAGTCCTGCCATCCTCGCTTCTAAGGAACATTCTGGCTGTACTTCTTCCAAAACAGATTTGTTCATTCTTCTGGCAGTCCATGGTGTATTCGATATTCTTTGCCAACACCATAATTCAAATGCATCAGTTCTTCTTTGGTCTTCTTTACACATTGACTTAGAAGCAAGGATGGCAAGACTATGTCTCACATCCCTCACATGTTGTCAGGAGGGATCAGTCCCTGGAGAAGGACATCATGCTTGGTAAAGTAGCGGATCAGCAAAGAGGAGGAAAACCGTCAACGAGTTGGACTGACATAGTGGCTGCACCAGTGGGTTCAGGTATGTCAACAATCGTGGGATGGTGCAGAACCGAGCAGTGTTCATTCTGTTGTGCATAGGGTCACTATGAGTTGGAACCGACTCGACTGCCCCTAAAAACAGCACACATTGTCTAGCTTTTGTGTGCCCCTAACAACACACATTGTCTAACTTTTGCATGCACATGAGGCAATCAAAAATACCATGGCTTGGGTCAGGCACACCTTAGTCCTCACGGTAACATCCTTGCTTTTTAACACTTTAAAGAAGTCTTTTGCAGCAGATTTGCCCAATGCAATACGTCATTTGATTTCTTGACTGCTTTTTCCATGGGTGTTGATTGTGGATCCAAGTAAAATGAAATTCTCAACAACTTCAATCTTTTCTCCATTTAACATGATGTTTCTTATTGGTCCAGTTGTAAAGATTTTTGTTTTGTTTCACTCACATTATTGAGGGTAATTTCCTTTACTTGGAGTCAACTGATTGTAAATGTTAATCACATCAGCAAAATGCCTTCACAGCAACATCTAGACTAGGGTTTGATCAAACAACTGAGCACCATAACCCAGCCAAGCTGACACATAAAATTAAACACCAAAACATATGTAGATATGTAGTTTATTTAACCCCTCCCTTGAGTGTAGGATGGATTTAATTTCTTACTTCCAAAGAAGAGGAAATACAAAGGGGCAAAATAGTAACTTTTCACTAGAGAAACCTGGAAACGCTACTTAACCAATTGATCGACATTACCATCATCAATGATGTCATCCTGATATCATGTATTACTGATACGATGTGATGAGAAGAGTACTTCACTTCTGTAGTATTCTTTCCAAAACTCATGACAATAGTCTAATCATGAGAGAAACATCAGACATACTCAAATTGTCAAGGCCATAAAAAACAAAAGAAGACTGAGAAACTCTTGTATATTGGGGACAACTAAGGAGAAATGATGTCAAAATGCAACACGGTATCTTAGATAGGAAGGAATTCAATATGAATGAAATACAAATAAAGTCTAAAGTTCAGTTAATATTAATGCACCAATGTTCATGACCCTTCGGGTGACGGCTATGAAAGCTGAGATGAGAGAGGAAGACAGTTAAGAGCTACAGAGGAGGCCCATAAACAAATGCATATATTCCCAGGACTTGAGAGAAATCACTAAAATTACTTCTCTTAAATACATAACTCCCGGATCTGCACATGTATGTAAACAAGAAACAGCAAGAGCACCTCTCTGAAACTGACAATCTTTCAGTTACACAAGATATCTATTCAGCGGTGGTGGATTGAGGACTATACAGTAGTAGCAGTATCAGATTTATTTTAAATTCTGAAATGTAAAAAGGTGGATTTTTTACCTCCTACTGTTGATTCTCATGGAAACTATGCTTATCATCTGTTTTGGGAAATGTAGCTCGAGGCCCTGTGGTGAGTGACAGGAGTGCTAACACTGGATGTAATCCAGAATGGTGGATAGAAATGAGGCCCTTACAGCTCTTCCTGCATTCTAATTAACTGATAGGCATGATAGATGCAAGCTTCAGACATTGACATTGTCACTTCAGGCAAGGACAAAAGTCATCTAATTTGTATGAATATGAGTAAAGTTTAAATCTATCCATTTAATATGGAATAGTTTGGGCAAACTTTCATTAGCTTCTTGAGCTGACAAATGAAATGAAGCAAAGCTGTAAAAGACACATTCATTCTATAAATTAATAGAGACTGAAAATCATCTTACAGAAAATCAACGCTTTTATCAACAAAAATATCTCTGAACAGCACCAAAAAGGAAATACTCTATAGTCATCTATAAAAATCTTACTGTTGCCCTTTACAAAGCCATTTACATTATTGTGTCTCATGAAGTAACATTAGGAGAAAATGCTTTGGTAGGAAGTTGTGAAAACTGGAGGTAAGAGTAAAGATACTCAAAAACACATATTTGCTTTTATTGTTTTATTTCTCCTAATTCTTCACGTTATGAAGACAGTGGTAGTTCAGTAGTAAAATTCCCAACTTCCATGTGGGAGACCTGGGTTGGATCCCCGGTCACTGCACCTTATGAGCAGCCACCACCCATCTGTTAATGGAAGCCTGCATGTTGCTGTGATGCTGAACAGGTTTCAGCAGAGCTTCCAGACTAACATGGACTAGGAAGAAAGTTCTGGAAATCTATTTCCGAAAATCAGTCACTGAAAACCCTGTGGATCAGAACAGTCCAATCCATAACAGATCATGGAGATGGCACAGGACCAGGCAGCACTTTATTCAGTTGTGTATCAGGTCACCATGAGTCAGGGGCTGATTCTAGGGCAGCTAAATGTAGCAACAATTCCTCAGGTTAACGTGGTACATTTATAGTTTTAAATTTTTCAGTCTAATCCTCTATAACCTTCTCATATTCTTGCCTACAGTGATTTAAAGACATGATATCAAGATTTAGGTTGAATTATTAAGTCTTATAACATTTATTCTTTTAAAATCATAGTACTTTTGCCTTTTGCCTTCTTCGTTGCTTAGACTATTGTTGTTAGGTGCCGTCGAGTCAGTTCCGACTCAATAGCGACCCTGTGCACAACAGAACCAAACACTGCCTGGTCCTGCGCCATCCTTACAATCATTGTTATGCTTGAGCTCATTGTTGCAGCCACTGTGTCAATCCACCTCGTTGAGGGTCTTCCTCTTTTCTGCTGACCCTGTACTCTGCCAAGCATGATGTCCTTCTCCAGGGACTGATCCCTCCTGACAACATGTCCAAAGTATGTAACACGCAGTTCCCACCATCCTTGCTTCTAAGGAGCATTCTGGCTGTACTTCTTCTGAGACAGATTTGTTTGTTCTTTTAGCAGTCCCTGGTATATTCAATATTCTTCGCCAACACCACAATTCAAAGGCGTCAACTCTTCTTCCGTCTTTCTTATTCACTGTCCAACTTTCAGATGCATATGATGCAACTGAAAATACCATGGCCTGGGTCAGGCACACCTTAGTCTTCAAGCTGACATCTTTGCTCTTCAACAGTTTAAAGAGGTCCTTTGCAACAGATTTACCCAATGCAGTGTGTCTTTTGATTTCTTGACTGCTGCTTCCATGGATGCTGATTGTGGATCCAAGTAAAATGAAATCCTTGACAACTTCAATCTTTTCTCCGTTTATCATGATGATGCTCATTGGTCCAGCTTAGGCTATAGTATTGCAAAAAAAAAAAAAAAACACTTCTAGAAAATTTGGAATACAGTTACATTTCCTAGGATTTCCTTGACCTCTGCAGAATAAAAGACAACAATTGCTCTATCTACTAAAGAAGGCTAAATCACAACTTGTTTACTAGCCAACAGGGGCTCTGGTCTTGAACTTGTTTAACAAATAGTTAATCTTAACTGTGTTCTCAGTCGCTATGAGTCAGAATCGACTCAATGGCACTGGGTTTGGTCTTTATTTTTTTGGTGTTCTCAGTATTTTATTGACAAAGGTATAAAAACATGATCCCTATCCTTAAGGAGTCTATAGTTTAATTGAAGAACATGGCATGCAGCAATTACAAAGATAACTAACCATCAAGTCAGCTAATGATTACCATGTGACTGGTGTAGAGATTCTAATCTCACTTGCTTCACTAAACATTCAGACTAGGTTTTTCTATCTCCAGAATCACTGCCAAAACCCTTTAGAAAATCCCAATTTATTCTAGAATAATTTTTTTTGCATAGTTTATAAGCTTTTTAAAATTATTTTTAGGTTTTCTTTTTTGCAATTTTGAGGCTTTTTATTGTACTTTAGATGAAAGTATACAGGACAAATTATTTTCTCATTAAATAATACCCATATTATTTTGTGACATTGGTTGCCACCCCCAAAACATGACAACACTCTCCCCTTCTCAACTTTGGGTTCCCCATTACCAGCTTTCCTATCCTCTCCTACCTTCTTATCCTTGCCCCTGGGCTGGTGTGCCCATTTAGTCTTGTTTTATTTATGGGCCTGTCTAATCTTTGGGGTCTGTCTAATCTTTGGCTGAAGGGTGAACCTCAGGAGTGATTTCAATGCTGAGTTAAAAGGGTGTCCAGGGGCCATTCTCTCAGGATTTCTCCAATCTCTGTCAGGCCAGTGAATCTAGATTTTTTGTTTGTTTTTTTCTGTGAGTTAGAATTTTGTTCTACATTTTTCTCCAGCTCTGTCTAGGACCCTCTATCATGATTCCTGCCAGAGCAGTCAGTGGTGGTAGCCAAGCACAATCTAGTTGTGTGGACTCAGTCTGGTGGAGGCTTCAGCAGTGCTAGTGGTCCGTTAGTCTACTTGACTAATCTTTCCCTTGTGTCTTTGGTTTTCTTCGTTCTCCCTTGCTCCAGGCAGGGTGAGATCAGTGGAGTATCTTAGATAGCCGCGCACAAGCTTTTAAGGCCTCAAATGCTACTCACCAAAGTAGGATTTAGAACATTTTCTGTTTAAGCTTTGTGTCATGGATTGAATTATGTCGCCCCAAAAATGTGTGTATTGAGTTGCTTAGGCCATGATTCCCAGTATTCTGTGGCTGTCCTCCATTTTGTGATTGTAATTTTATGTTGAGAGGATTAGGGTGGGATTGTAACACCACCCTTACTCAGGTCACCTCCCTGATCAAGGTAAAAGGAGTTTCCCTGGGGTGTGGCCTGTACCACCTTTTAACTCTTAAGGGATAAAAGGAAGCAAGCAGAGAGTTGGGGACCTCATACCACTAAGAAAACATCACCAGAAGCAGAGCGTGTTCTCTAGACACGTGGTCCCTGCGCCTGAGAAGCTCTTCGACCGGCGGAAGATTGAGGACAAGGACCAGAACCCACAGAGAGAGAAAGCCTTCCCCTGGAGCTGACGCCCTGAATTTGGACTTTTAGCCGACTTTACTCTGAGGAAATAAATTTCTCTTTGTTAAAGCCACCCACTTCTGGTATTTCTGTTATAGCAGCACTAGATGACTAAGACACTATGTTATGCCAATAAATAATATAGAGCTAGGTATTTCCCAAGATCATGGTTCCCAGTCATCAGTCCAGTAATTCAGTCCCATAGTGAGTTTGAATATGTCTATGAAGCTTCCGGAAACCCTGGTGGCGTAGTGGTTAAGTGCTATGGCTGCTAACTGAAAGTTCAGCAGTTTGAATCCCCCAGGCGCTCCTTGGAAACTCTGTGGGGCAGTTCTACTCTGTCCTATAGGGTCACTATGAGTCGGAATCGACTCGACAGCACTGGGTTTGGTTTTGGTTTATGAAGCTTCCATGACCCTACCCTGAACGAGTTGTGCTGGCTTCCCCCCAGTATTGTGTACTGTCTTACCCTTCACCAAAGTTATCACTTGTCTATTTAGTGTTTTTTTTTACCCCACTCCTCCCCTCCCTCATAACCATCAAAGATTGTTTCTTTTTGTGTGTAAACCTTTTCATGAGTTTTTACAATAGTGGTCTCATGCAATATTTGTCCTTTTGTGATTGACTTATTTCACTCAGCAGAATGCCCTCCACATTCATCCATATTGTGAGATGATTCCTAGATTCATCATTATTGTTTATTATTGTGTAATATCCCACTGTATGTACCACAGTTTGTTTATCCATTTGTTTGCTGATGGGCATCTAGATTGTTTCCATCTTTTTGCTATTGTGAACAGTGCTGCAATGAACAGGGCCCTTATTTCTCTAGGATATATTCCTAACAGTGGGATTGCTGAATCATATGGTATTTCCATTTCTAGCTTTCTAAGGAAGCACCATATCATTTTCCAAAATGGTAGTAAAATTTTGCATTCTCACCAGCAGTGCATAAAGTTCTGATCTCTCCACAGCCTCTCCAAAATTTTCTGTTTTTTTGATTCGTGTCAGTAATGTCAGGGTGAGATAGTATCTCATTGTGGTTTTGATTTGCATTTCCCTAATTAATGGCTAGTGAGTCTGAGCATTTCCTCATGTGTCTGTTAGCCACCTGAATGTCTGCTTTGGTGAAGTGTCTGTTCATTTCCTTTGCCCATTTTTTAACTGTATTGTCTTTTTGTTGTAGGGGTGCTGGATTTTCTTGTAGATCTTAGAGATTAGACCTTTGTCAGATTTGTAATAGCCGAAAATTCTTACCCAGTCTGTAGGTTCTCTTTTTACTCTTTTGGTAAAGTCTTTTGATGAGTTTAAGTGTTTAACTTTTAGAAGATCTCAGTATCTAGCTTATCTTCTGGTGTTTGTGTATTGTTAGTTATGGTTTGTATCGTGTTGTATCATGTATTAGGGCCTCTAGCATTGACCCTATTTTTTCTTCTATGATTTTTATTGTTTTTGGTTTTATATTTAGGCCTTTGATCCATTTTGAATTATGGTGTAAGATATGGGTCCTGTTTCATTTTTTTTGCAGATGGACATCCAGTTTTGCTGGCACCATTTGTTAAAAAGACTGTCTTTTCCACATTTGATGGACTCTGGGCCTTTGCTGAAGATCAGGTGACCAGAGGCAGATGGATTTACATCTGGGTTCCCAATTCTGTTCCATTGGTCAATGTGTCTGTCATTGTACCAGTACCAAGTTGTTTTGACTATCGTAGCTATATAATAGGTTCTGAAGTCAGCTAGTGAAGGCCTCCTACTTTATTCTTCTTCTTCAATAGTGCTTTACTTATCCATGTCCTCTTCTCTTTTCACATAAAGTTAATGATTAATTTTTCCATTTCTTTAAAGTATGCTGTTGGTATTTGGATCAGGATTGCATTCTATTTGTAGACTGCTTTGAGCAGAACTGACATTTTCACAATGTTGAGTCTACCTATTCATGAACATCGTATGTTTTTCCATTTATGTAGGCATCTTTTGGTTTCTTGCAGTAGTGTTTTGTAGTTTTCTTTGTATAGGTCTTTCACATCCCTGGTTATATTTATTCCTAAGTACTTTATCTTTTGGGGGGCTACTGTACATGGTATTGATTTGACGATTTCCTTTTCAAAGTTCTCTTTGTTGGTGTAGAGGAATCAACTGATTTTTGTATGTTTATCTTGTATCCCGACACTCTGCTAAATCTTTCTATTAGCTCCAGTAGTTTTCTTGTGGAGCTGTAACCGAACACCTCTCAGGGTCTTGTCCTGTCCTATTAGCCCATCGAAATGAGACAGACACCAACTGCAAGGGAAACAAAGTGGGAAATTTACTGTCTGTGCAGACAAGGAGCAACGTGGTGCCTCACGGCCGAAAGACCACACATTCCCTGCCCAAGGGGATTAGAGAACTTTTGTGTCCTCGAGTCCCAGGGGGGCAGGGACTGGCACCTGAAACCCTACACCCCGAGCCTTCCCATGTCCAAATTTGGAGATCTGGATGCAGAGTCATGCTGATTCATTCTTCACAGGAAGTTCAAGTTGTGGGACTTCTCGCTTTCCAAAGGGGCTCGAGTGAAACTGTGAGCTGGAGAATATCTTCCCTTCTAGTGATGTTTGGTTCTGGGATCAGGTAAGGACACGATTCCTTCGGTTTGCATATGTGCCAAGATCTTGGCTCATGCATGCGCAAAGATCTACTGTGCAGAACAAACCATGGTTAGAAGCTACAGTTTGCAAGGATGGCGGAGTGGTGTTTCAATCCCCCCTCTAACAGGTTCCTTTTTTTCTTAAGAGGGGTTTAGGGCTGGTGGTCTCATCTTCTGTAGCTTCTTCATGCTGGCTAAAGGCACTGGTGTAGAACTGGGTTCTGCCTGGAACTGGTTGAGGGGAGATGGGGCAATATCCCCATGGTAACATCATCTGCAGGTGAAGCTTCTGGAGCCTGGAAGACACAAACTTTACTAAAAGGTTAAACAAACAAGTACGACCATGATCAAGGGTCCTGCACTGTGCAATCTGGCAGGTTGGTAAAATTAGAAAAAGGCCAAGCTGAGAAGCTGCTGGTTTCTGCCTGCAGGTTTTTGTGACATATCCAGCATTCTCAAAGCTGTGCTCCCTTGGCAATGACTTGGGAAACATTCACCAGGTAGTTATCCTGCCAAGCCCCTTCCTCTTCTTCCTGAAGGGGAGAGATGAGGATGTTTAGGAACAGGGGAAAGAGCTTTCCCTTTCTCACTGTGTCTCTCAACAGCCAACCAGATCAGACTTGTCTAGGAAGTGGCAGAAAATGGAAAGACACAGGAAGGTGGGAAACGAGAGTCTTTCTACTCAGCTTTTGGTGAGGTTTTGATCATTGCACAGTGAGGTTTTCTTAAACAGGTGCCACAAGTCATCTATTGGAAAGCATTCCTACTGGTGAGTCTCCAGCGTGTGAGGTTCTTTTCCCTCAGGTTCTGGAGCTGCCTTAATCCTGGCATAATGGATCCAAAGTTTAACAAAGAGTGAGCAGTTAAAAGAATTTCCTAAGGGCCAACCCAGGTCTCCTGCAGGCTGCAGTTAAGCCTTCAAGTGTTGAGTACTTGATCATCTGGTTGGAAAGAATGGAGAGGGGTGTCAGAAGGGAAGGACAGGGTTTCCTTAGCATATTGGGTAAACGATAACCAGACTTCCTGCAAGGCCTGTAGGTAGTCACAGATAGAGACTGTTCTAAATGAGGGTCCCAAACTGCATGCCTGAGGAAGGGTCTCCTATACAACATTTTAAAAAGGCTTAATTTAAGCCTGCTTTTAGGGGGCCCTTATCCTCAAGAGAGCCAGCAGTAGAGCCTTTGATCAGGGCAGGTGGGTTTCTTGGCACAGTTTGGCGATAGTCTTCTTTAAGGCATGGTTCATCTTTTCTACTTTTCCTAGAGATTGGAGCCTCCAAGCCACAGGTAACTTCCACTTGAATCCCAGTGACAAGGAGATGAATTGAGTTACCTCGGCCACAAAGGCCAGCCCATTACCTGATTGGATGTAAGTGGAGAGTCCAGACTGCAGAATGATTTGTTCCAGCAAGGTTTTTGCCACCTTGCCAGCTTTCTCTATCTTACAGGGGAATGCTTCAATCCAACTGGTGAAGGTATCTACCAAGGCCAGTAAATACCTTAGACCTCCAGTGGCAGGGGGCATGACTATAAAGTCCACTTGCCAATCTTCTCCTGGATATTGCCCTCTATATTGTATTCCTTGTAAGGCAGACAGCCGTGTGTGTCATGGATTGTTCTATGCACAAGTCTCGCATCGGTGGGTCATTTCTCGAATGATATGGGTCATCTGAGATCCTGCCTTGATGGGCCCCTCTCATTCTCATGTGGCTTCAACTCCCCAGTGGGTGCCTTCATGGAGGATTTATTATTATTGTGCTTTAAGTGAAAGTTTACAATTCAAGTCAGTCTCTCTTACAAAAACTTACACACACATCTTTATATGACCCTAGTTGCTCTCCCTCCAATGTGACAGCACACTCCTTCTCCCCACCCTGTATTTCCCATGTCCATTCAACCCACTCCTAACCCCCTCTGCCTTCTCATCTCATCTTCAGACAAGAGCTGCCCACATAGTCTCACGTGTCTACTTGAGCTAAGAAGCACACTCCTCGCCAGTATCATTTTATGTCTTATAGTTCAGTCTAATCTTTATCTGAAGAGTTGGCTTCAGGAATGGTTTTAGTTTTGGGCTAACAGACAATCGGGGAACACGATCTCTGGGGTCCCTCCAGTCTCAGTCAGACCATTAAGTCTGGTCTTTTTGCTAGAATTTGAGATCTGCATCCCACTTTTCTGCTGCATCATCAGGGATTCTCTGTTGTGTTCCCTGTTGGGGCAGTCATTGGTGGTAGCGGGATACCATCTAGTTCTTCCAGTCTCGGGCTGATGGAGTCTCTGGTTTATGTGGCCCTTTCTCTCTCTTGGGCTCATATTTTCCTTGTGTCTTTGGTGTTCTTCATTCTCCTTTGCTCCAGGTAGGTTGAGACCAATTGATGCATCTTAGATGGCCGCTTGCTAGCTTTGAAGACCCCAGACACCAATCACCAAAGTGGGATGCAGAACATTTTCTTAATACATTTTGTTATGTCAGCTGATCTAGATGTCCTTCATGGAGGGCTTTAAAGATTACCATAATTGACCCTCACATACATATACCTTGCCCTCAGGGTTTTCATACCAGTATTCTTCTTCCCTAGTGAATCCCCATTCTTTTCTCCTCTTTTCATCTTCAGGAGTGCAAATGGGCTGGAGGTCCTTTAGAGGGTCCGTAGGAATAAGGAGGCACATCTGGGTCAGTCTATTTGAAGGTAGGTCCACCTGTCGTGCTGCCTGTTTAGCAGCCTGGTCAGTGAGGTTTTTACCCTGGGCCTCTGCAGACATCCCCTTTTGATGTACAGGACAGTGAATGACTGCTACCTCAACGGACAGGAGCACTGCCTCTAAGAGCTATTTGTTGTCCATGTTTGATTTCCTTCTTGTTAGCTGCCAACATTCCTTTTTCTCACCAAATGGTACCATGTGTATACAGAAAAAGCACAACATGAGTCAGTCCAAATCATGACCCTCTTACCTGTGACATTTTGGAGGGTTTCGGTTAGCTCTATTATTTCTGCCTTTTGAGCTGACATCCCGATGGGTAGGGACTCAGCCTTAATCACTCCCAAAGTAGGTTTGATGGTGACAATTGCATATCCTGTATGCCGCACACCCTCTTCTATGAAGTTGCTGCCATCAGTTAATAATTCTAGGTCTGGAGCCTCTAAGCTCTGGTCCCATAGGTTGGGACCACTTGAGAAGGCCCCTTGGATTGTCTCAATGCAGTCAGGTCGTAAGTCCCCATCTAGTGATGGCGTAGGGAGGAAGGTGGCTGGATTTAAGGTGGTACATACCTTCAATGTGATCAAGGGATTGTCTGACAAGATGGCCTGGTATCTGCCCATCCAACCAGTAGTCAACCAGAGTCCTCCCTTTTGCTCCAGCAAGGTCAAGACTGCATGAGGCTTGTACACCACCATTGGCTGCTGCTTGGTCAGGTTCTCTGCTTCTGGGATCAAATCACGAGTGGCTGAAACTGCCCTAAGGCAGGTGGACCAACCTTGGGTATAGGGTTTAATTGCTTTGAAAAATATCCTATGTGTCTCTTCAGAGGTCCCAACATTTGTGTGAGGATCCCAAGAGCAACTACTTGTCTTTCATGCACATAAAGCTCAAAGCTTAAGTCTGGGAGACCAAGGGCAGGAGCCCTCATAAGGTGGGCTTTCACTTCTTGGAAAGCCTGTTGGCACTGAAGCATCCATACAAAGGAATCGCTGTCTGCTCCCTTTGTGGCCTCATACAGGGTCTTCATGATAAGCCCAAAATTAGGGGCCCAAATCTGGCAGAAACCTGCCATCCTCAAAAATCCTCAGAGTTGCTGCTTTGTTGAGGGGACCTGGGTTTTTGGCAAAAGGCCTCCTTAATGGCCGGAGTAGAGTTCTCTGTCCCTCCGGGAGGGAGAAGCCTAGGTACTGGACCTCTCAGCACGGGATTTGTGCCTTTTCCTTGAGATCTTAAACTCTGAGGCAGCCAGATGATTCAAGGCTTCAATAGTATTTTTGTTCTAGGCCTCTTTACTGACGCTGGCAATTAACAGGTCATCAACATACTGCAGCGGGACTTGCTCCTCTAATTGTAACTGTTGGAGATCTCTCCCCAGGATTTCCAAAAAAAAACGGTTTAAGTTATTCTTAAACTCTTGGGGAAGCACAGTCCGGCAATATTGGGATTTTCACCCAGTTTTGTCTTCCCATTCAAATGCAAAACTCTCTTGTGAGCCTTCCTCAAAGGGAATGCAGTAAAAGGCATCCTTTAAGTCCAGAACAATGAACTACTTGCTGTTCCCAAGGAGGACAGACAGTAGGATGTATGGGTTGAGGACCACTGGGTGGATGCCACTCATGATTTGGTTGATGGCTCTCAGGTCCTATACGAAACAGTACTCTCCAGTTGGTTTCTTCACCAGAAGAACTGGAGTGTTGTAGGGAGATTGGCATAGTCGGATCAATCCATGCTGTACAAACTTGTTTACCACCCCCTGAAGCCCATCTTCAGCTTCTTGCCTGATGGGATAATGACATAGATGGGGTGAGGGGTGGGAGGAAAAGCTCCCTCTTTCAGCAAGATCTTAACTGGTTGGGCAGAGACTGCTTGTCCTGGTAGTCCATCAGCTCATACTCGGGGATCTACCAACTTTTCCCAGTTTTCTCTGGGAGGGGGTTTCCTGTCTTGGGATTCATGGGTGTTAGCAAGAAGCACTTGTAAGGCCCATGCTTGCTCCGGGGGTACACTCATTGCAACCACTGGGGAGGCAAATATCACCTGGGCCTATAATTTAGTTAGAATACCTTGCCTGAGCAAGTGAACAGCTCAGTCTGGGATGTAGAGGAAGCTGTGCACTAAATGGTGAGCCCCTGCTCTGCAGGTTAGGGGTTTCAGAAAATTCCTTTTATCTGGTCAACTTGAGTTGTTTTTTTTTTAGATAAGGGAGCAGGGGCCTGGTTCAGGACCAAGTGGGTGGCTCTGGTGTCCAGTAAGAACTCAACTTTTTCTCCCCCCCCCCACTTGTAGGGTTACCCGGGGTTCTTCGGGGGAGATTTTTATTGACCTCTGAAGGAGGTCAGCTGTATTCCTCGGGCCCTGTCACTGCTGACTTGGGTCTTAACTCCCATTTGACATTTTTCCTTCCAATTCCCCTCATACCTTTTTCACTGGGGGCATTCTCGTGGCCAGTGGCCCTCCTGTTTACAGTATGTGCACTGATTTGGACCCAAAGAGGAGTGGACTTCCTGCCCTCTGAGCCTTCCTGGCTGAGCTCTCAACTCTCTTCCCTAGCGTCAGGAGGCTTGGGGTCGGCTTACCAGCATAGGCTGGGTGAAGGCTGCCGCCAGGAATGTAGCACTCTGTCTCATTTTCTGGTACTCTTTCTGCTTGTGGTCCTGATCCCTGTTGTTAAAAACCCAAAACAGAATTTCTACCAACTGGAATATTGGCATGTATGGCCCCCTTCTACCTGTTGGGGCTTCTTGACGTTTGGAGCACTCCACCTGATGAAAATCACATTAAGCATCCAATGGTCCTCTTGTGCTTCCAGGTTCATATCTGTGTGCTGTCGCAAAGCCTGAAAAATTCTTTCAAGAAACTCAGAAGGGTTTGCCTTAGGATTTTGTACTACTTCATATATTTTAGAAGGCTTTTTCTGTTTCAGAGCCTCCTCTTTTAGACCTGTTAGCAGGCAGTGTTAGTAGTGTCTCTGCTTGCTCTGTCCTAATTCCTGATTGGGGTCTCAGTTGAGGTCCCACCCTGGTACAACTAAAAAAGCCTCATTTAACAGGGTCCTGGAGATTTTTTGGTATGTTCCCGCTCTGCCTGCTGTCTAGCTTTCTCTAATACCATCCACCTCTCCTGAGCAGTGAGGAGAACCTCCATTAGAATCTGACAGTCTGCCCAGGTGGGCTGATGAGTGTTGAAAATGGAGGAGAACATGTCATGCATCTTTTGAGGGTCATCTCTATAGGTAGGCAATTGTTTTTTCCAATTGAACAGGTCCAAAGTGGTGAAGGGCACATGTCCCTCCTGTGTGCTCCCAACTGGCATCTGTCTCAACAGGAATTGGCCTCCACTGGTTGAGGATATGGGTGGCTCCCGACCGAAAGATGTCCCACTCCTAGTGTGGAAAGGGGAGGCCATTTTCTAGGCCTGAGCTCTACCCTCCAACTCTCCAGCCCCTGACCCCAAATCAATGGTGGCTATCTGGAGAACCCAGGGGTATATGGGTTGATATGTAGGAGGGGCTGAGGGTACAAGAATGGAATCCTCTCCTGGCTGCGTTAAGACAGGAGGTCTCCTCCTTTCTTTGTGTTTATGCTTTCCCCCTCTCTGAACCATAATCTTACATTGCTTTTGTAAATCCTTGTTGTATAAAGAGCTATAAAGGTCTGCACATAGGGCATCTCATTCCACTTTTCTTCCCTCTTGCAAAATAGGTCCGGATGTAAAATGGTATTATAATCTACAGACCTGGTGCCAACCCAAGTTTCTTGGTCCCTTAGTTAGTACTTGGGCCAAGCTACATTACAAAAGAAAATTAGCTTTTACCTCATTCCCTCAGACTTGAAAAAAATCCCAATTCTTTATGACACACGCCATTGGGGAAATACAAAGTATTGAATTTTGTTCCCCATTTCTTCTAAGCATTTACCACTACTAGGCTTTCAGTTCTGGTGTTCAGTTAAGGGGTGGGTGCCACAATTCCTAACCCAAGTTGATAATTCTTTGGGTTACAGCCTACCCAGAGGTGAACAAACACCCTTTTCCACAAGGAGAGGAAAGAAAAAGAAAATAAAGGATGGAGAGAGAGAGGGTGTTCCAAAAGACCACAGAGGGACTCGAACCTTCAACGGGGAGGCGACAGAGGCACTCAAACCCTCAGTTCACCAACAGTGGCAAGGTACCCCTAACTAGGCAAGAATGGGTCCCTAAGGGCCAAGACCCCTATTTCCCTCGTTTTGCGAAGGGACTCGAACATGTGGGGTCTGGTCTTAGGACTGCACTTAGCCACCCTCTTTCTGCCTAGTTCCCCAAGACCAGTGGAACAACCTGGCCAAGCATGCTTACCTAAATTTAGAGGCCTTTTCCATCCAGTTTCTGTTCCCATCCTAGGGCGGGGATCACAGTGGCCACCCAAAGCTCCTTACCGATCAAAAGAGATCGGGGCATGCCTTAAAGGGTTGCATGGTCCAGATACTCACCACTCAGGTTTTGGAGTCCACGGGTTCCGGTGGCGCTGCCAGAATTTGTAACTGAATGCCTCTCGGGTTCTTGTCCTGTCCTATCAGCTGATCAAAATAAGACAGACACCAATTCCAACGGAAACAAAGTGGCAAATTTATTATTTATGCAGGCAAGGAGCAACATGGGGCCTAGTGGCCAAAAGACCACGTGCTCCTGACCCAAGGGGATAGGAGACCTTTTATGTCCTTGAGTCCCCCAGGAGGCAGAGATTGGTGCCTGAAACCCTACACTCCGAGCCCTCCCATGCCCAAATTTGTAGATCCAGATGCTGAGTCAGGGGCTCACTTGAAACTGTGGGCTACAGAATATCTTCCCTTCCACTGATGCTTGGGTAGAGTCAGGTAAGTACACATTTCCTTTGGTTTGTGCATGCACCAAGATCTTGGTTCACGCATGCATGAAGATTTACCATGCAGAAGAAACTGTGGTTAGAAGCCACAGCTTGCAAGGACAGTGGAGGGGGGTTTCAGAGTCTTTTGGGTTTTCTATGTATAGTACCGTATCATCTGCGAATAGGGACAGTTTTACTTCTTCCTTTCATTCTTTTTCTTGCCTTATTGCTCTAGCTAAGACTTCCAGCGCAATGTTAAATAGGAGTGATGATAAAGGGCATACTTCTTTTGCTTCTGTTCTCAAGGGAAATGTTTTCAGCCTCTCTCCATTAAGAGTGGTGTTGGCTGTTGATTTTGTATACATACTCTTTATTATGTTGAGGAATTTCCCTTCTGTATCTATTTTTTATTGAGAGTTTTTATCATGAATGGGTGTTGGACTATGTTGAAAGGCTTTTCTGTGTCGACTGAAATGATCGTGTGATTCTTTTATTTGTGTGGTAGATTACATTTATTTTTCTAATGTTGAACCATCCTTGCACATCTGGTATAAATCCCACTTTGTTGTGGTGTATTTTTTTTTATATGATGCTAAATTCTATTTGCTAGAATTTTGTTTAGAATTTTTGTATCTATATAGAATAAATTCTTGATGTCTATTATTGTTTTGTCAATGTCTTAGCCTCAAGCCATTTCTTTTAGTGTCTAGCACATGTTAGGGCCACAATACATGTTTATCACTTGACTGGATAAGGGAGTGAGTGAAACAAGGAATGTTGGGGGAAATGTAAAACATATTCCAGAAGTTTGTTCTTCATCTGAAAATATTTGGCAATTTAGCTAAAATACAGATCAAGTTAAACTTAAATTTTCATTATTGTTTCTTCAAACAGGCCCAGATACAAATGGTCCAACTAAAATATTCTGGCAAATTTCCTTCAGAAGCAGTAACGTTGTATGTATTATTTGTTTTATCCATTCAGATACCTATAGAGTAATGTTAGAACAATTTTCTCAGTAATGTTGTCTTGGATGCATGCCTTCCTCATATTTTTCGTTTAGTATTTAATTTTTTACAGTAACTGTCTACGTTATCTAGTGCTGCTATAACAGAAATACTACAAGTAGATGGCTTCAACAAAGAGAATTTTTTTTTCTCTCACAGCCTAGGAGGCTAGAAGTCTGAATTCAGGGTGCCAGTTCCAGGTAACGGCTTTCTCTCTCTGTAAGCTCTGGAGGAAAGTCCTTGTCATCAATTTTCCATTGCTCTAGAAATTTCTCAGCACAGGAATCTTGGATTCAAGGGACACACTCTGCTCCCAGAGTTGCTTTTTTGGTTGTATGAGGTCCCCATGTCTCTCTGCTCACTCCTTTCTTTTATATCTTAAAAGAGATTGGCTTTAGACAAAACTAATCTTGTAGATTGAGTCCTTCACATTAACATAACTGCTGCTAGCCCCACTTCATTAACTTCACAGAGGTAGGATTCACAACACATAGAAAAATCACATCAGATGACAAAATGGTGGGAAATCACACAACACTGGGAATAATGGCTTAGCGAAATTGACAGATATTTGGGGGGGACACAATTCAATCCATGACAGTAACTACTATCAATAAATCTGAGGTACACTTATAGTCTCCTACATCAATTTGTGAGTGGCATTAGCCCCTGTATTTCCCTCCTCTAGGCCAAACTTTAATCTCCCCCTCTTCTCAGAGGATGTTGCTATCTTCCTTGACGATCTTCTTTAAATAATGATGCCGTGTTCTGAGTCAATCCTCACTATAAAGACCCATTTCTCTTAATGTTGTTGATGTTAATTTAGGATTATTATCTTTAATTCTTTTTTCTATTTTAATATGGTGTTTAATAATCCTGATAATGTAGAGTAATAAATTATTTAAAAAATTTGATGGTCCAATTTAGTGACATTTTTACTTGCTGTTTTTTTTTTTTTTCCCCCTCATCTACTTGTTCTCAGTTTAAAACTTGGGTAACTACGCTGTCTCTTTCTGTGCCTGCCAGGAGGCAACTACAAAAGTAAATTTCAAGGAACAACTGAAAAGAAGGTAACAAAAGGCATAATACATATTAATAAACCTGAAAAATATTTAACCAACAGCCTATTATTATTATTTACATCAAAAGAAAACACAGGGGAGGCGGAGCCAAGATGGCGGACTAGGCAGACGTTACCTCGGATCCCTCTTACAACAAAGACACGGAAAAACAAGTGAATCGATCACATACATAACAATCTACGAACTCTGAACAACAAACACGGATTTAGAGACGGAGAACGAACTAATACGGGGAAGCAGCGATAGTTTCCAGAGCCTGGAGCCAGCGTACCAGTCAGGTACGGCACAAGCACAGAGACCTCCTCCACCCCCCTGAACTAACCCCGGGAGGGGGACCAGCCGGTTCCACGGGCGGCGTGGGACGCAGCCGGTAGGAGAAGTCCCCGGGAGGCAGCGACTGATCTTGGAGCAGAAAGAGCAGCATCCGAGCCGGGGAACCGTCCCGCAGGGATTTGGACTGCTCACAGCGGATTTTCTGGAAAAACTAGTTTCCCAGTGATGGCTCGGAGACAACAATCCATATCAAACCACTTAAAGAAGCAGACCATGACAGCTTCTCCAACCCCCCAAACAAAAGAATCAAAATCTTTCCCAAATGAAGATACAATTTTGGAATTATCAGATACAGAATATAAAAAACTAATTTACAGAATGCTTAATGATATCACAAATGAAATTAGGATATCTGCAGAAAAAGCCGAGGAACACACTGATAAAACTGTTGAAGAACTCAAAAAGATTATTCAAGAACATACTGGAAAAATTAATAAGTTGCAAGAATCCATAGAGAGACAACATGTAGAAATCCAAAAGATTAACAATAAAATAACAGAATTAGACAACACACTAGGAAGTCAGAGGAGCAGACTCGAGCAATTAGAATGCAGACTGGGACATCTGGAGGACCAGGGAATCAACACCAACATAGCTGAAAAAAAATCAGATAAAAGAATTAAAAAAAATGAAGAAACCCTAAGAATTATGTGGGACTCTATCAAGAAGGATAACCTGCGGGTGATTGGAGTCCCAGAACAGGGAGGGGGGACAGAAAACACAGAGAAAATAGTTGAAGAACTTCTGACAGAAAACTTCCCTGACATCATGAAAGACGAAAGGATATCTATCCAAGATGCTCATCGAACCCCACTTAAGATTGATCCAAAAAGAAAAACACCAAGACATATTATCATCAAACTCACCAAAACCAAAGATAAACAGAAAATTTTAAAAGCAGCCAGGGAGAAAAGAAAGGTTTCCTTCAAGGGAGAATCAATAAGAATATGTTCTGACTACTCAGCAGAAACCATGCAGGCAAGAAGGGAATGGGACGACATATACAGAACACTGAAGGAGAAAAACTGCCAACCAAGGATCATATATCCAGCAAAACTCTCTCTGAAATATGAAGGCGAAATTAAGATATTTACAGACAAACACAAGTTTAGAGAATTTGCAAAAACCAAACCAAAGCTACAAGAAATACTAAAGGATATTGTTTGGTCACAGAACCAATAATATCAGATATCAGCACAACACAAGGTCACAAAACAGAACGTCCTGATATCAACTCAAATAGGGAAATCACAAAAACAAACAAATTAAGATTAATTAAAAAAAAAAAAATACACATAACAGGGAATTATGGAAGTCAATAGGTAAAAGATCACAATAATCAAAAAGAGGGACTAAATACAGGAGGCATTGAACTGCCATATGGAGAGTGATACAAGGCGATATAGAACAATACAAGTTAGGTTTTTACTTAGAAAAATAGGGGTATATAATGAGGTAACCACAAAAAGGCATAACAACTCTATAACTCAAGACAAAAACCAAGAAAAACGTAACGACTCAACTAACATAAAGTCAAACACTATGAAAATGAGGATCTCACAATTTACTAAGAAAAACGCCTCAGCACAAAAAAGTATGTGGAAAAATGAAATTGTCAACAACACACATAAAAAGGCATCAAAATGACAGCACTAAAAACTTATTTATCTATAATTACCCTGAATGTAAATGGACTAAATGCACCAATAAAGAGACAGAGAGTCACAGACTGGATAAAGAAACACGATCCATCTATATGCTGCCTACAAGAGACACACCTTAGACTTAGAGACACAAACAAATTAAAACTCAAAGGATGGAAAAAAGTATATCAAGCAAACAATAAGCAAAAAAGAAGAGGAGTAGCAATATTAATTTCTGACAAAATAGACTTTAGACTTAAATCCACCACAAAGGATAAAGAAGGACACTATATAATGATAAAAGGGACAATTGATCAGGAAGACATAACCATATTAAATATTTACGCACCCAATGACAGGGCTGCAAGATACATAAATCAAACTTTAACAGAACTGAAAAGCGAGATAGATACCTCCACAATTATAGTAGGAGACTTCAACACACCACTTTCGGAGAAGGACAGGACATCCAGTAAAAAGCTAAACAGAGACAAGGAAGATCTAATTACAACAATCAACCAACTTGACCTCATTGACTTATACAGAACTCTCCACCCAACTGCTGCAAAGTATACTTTTTTTTCTAGTGCACATGGAACATTCTCTAGAATAGACCACATATTAGGTCATAAAACAAACCTTTGCAGAGTCCAAAACATCGAAATATTACAAAGCATCTTCTCAGACCACAAGGCAATAAAACTAGAGATCAATAACAGAAAAACGAGGGAAAAGAAATCAAATACTTGGAAAATGAACAATACCCTCCTGAAAAAAGACTGGGTTATAGAAGACATCAAGGAGGGAATAAGGAAATTCATAGAAAGCAACGAGAATGAAAATACTTCCTATCAAAACCTCTGGGACACAGCAAAAGCAGTGCTCAGAGGCCAATTTATATCGATAAATGCACACATACAAAAAGAAGAAAGAGCCAAAATCAGAGAACTGTCCCTACAACTTGAACAAATAGAAAGTGAGCAACAAAAGAACCCATCAGGCACCAGAAGAAAACAAATAATAAAAATTAGAGCTGAACTAAATGAATTAGAGAACAGAAAAACAATTGAAAGAATTAACAAAGCCAAAAGCTGGTTCTTTGAAAAAATTAACAAAATTGATAAACCATTGGCTAGACTGACTAAAGAAATACAGGAAAGAAAACAAATAACCCGAATAAGAAATGAGAAGGACCACATCACAACAGAACCAAATGAAATTAAAAGAATCATTTCAGATTATTATGAAAAATTGTACTCTAACAAATTTGAAAACCTAGAAGAAATGGATGAATTCCTGGAAAAACACTACCTACCTACACTAACACATTCAGAAGTAGAACAACTAAATAGACCCATAACAAAAAAAGAGATTGAAACGGTAATCAAAAAACTCCCAACAAAAAAAAGTCCTGGCCCGGACGGCTTCACTGCAGAGTTCTACCAAACTTTCAGAGAAGAGTTAACACCACTACTACTAAAGGTATTCCAAAGCATAGAAAATGACGGAATACTACCCAACTCATTCTATGAAGCCACCATCTCCCTGATACCAAAACCAGGTAAAGACATTACAAAAAAAGAAAATTATAGACCTATATCCCTCATGAACATTGATGCAAAAATCCTCAACAAAATTCTAGCCAATAGAATCCAACGACACATCAAAAAAATAATTCACCCTGATCAAGTGGGATTTATACCAGGTATGCAAGGCTGGTTTAATATCAGAAAAACCATTAATGTAATCCATCACATAAATAAAACAAAAGACAAAAACCACATGATCTTATCAATTGATGCAGAAAAGGCATTTGACAAAGTCCAACACCCATTCATGATAAAAACTCTTACCAAAATAGGAATTGAAGGAAAATTCCTCAACATAATAAAGGGCATCTATGCAAAGCCAACAGCCAATATCACTCTAAATGGAGAGAACCTGAAAGCATTTCCCTTGAGAACGGGAACCAGACAAGGATGCCCTTTATCACCACTCTTATTCAACATCGTGTTGGAAGTCTTAGCCAGGGCAATCAGGCTAGACAAAGAAATAAAAGGTATCCGGATTGGCAAGGAAGAAGTAAAGTTATCACTATTTGCAGATGACATGATTATATACACAGAAAACCCTAAGGAATCCTCCAGAAAACTACTGAAACTAATAGAAGAGTTTGGCAGAGTCTCAGGTTATAAAATAAACATACAAAAATCACTTGGATTCCTCTACATCAACAAAAAGAACACCGAAGAGGAAATAACCAAATCAATACCATTCACAGTAGCCCCCAAGAAGATAAGATACTTAGGAATAAATCTTACCAAGGATGTAAAAGACCTATACAAAGAAAACTACAAAGCTCTACTACAAGAAATTCAAAAGGACATACTTAAGTGGAAAAACATACCTTGCTCATGGATAGGAAGACTTAACATAGTAAAAATGTCTATTCTACCAAAAGCCATCTATACATTTAACGCACTTCCGATCCAAATTCCAATGTCATATTTTAAGGGGATAGAGAAACAAATCACCAATTTCATATGGAAGGGAAAGAAGCCCCGGATAAGCAAAGCACTACTGAAAAAGAAGAAGAAAGTGGGAGGCCTCACCTTACCTGACTTCAGAACCTATTATACAGCCACAGTAGTCAAAACAGCCTGGTATTGGTACAACAACAGACACATAGACCAATGGAACAGAATTGAGAACCCAGACATAGATCCCTCCACGTATGAGCAGCTGATATTTGACAAAGGACCAGTGTCAATTAACTGGGGAAAAGACAGCCTTTTTAACAAATGGTGCTGGCATAACTGGATATCCATTTGCAAAAAAATGAAACAGGACCCATACCTCACACCATGCACAAAAACTAACTCCAAGTGGATCAAAGACCTAAACATAAAGACTAAAACGATAAAGGTCATGGAAGAAAAAATTGGGACAACCCTAGGAGCCCTAATACAAGGTATAAACAGAATACAAAACATTACCAAAAATGATGAAGAGAAACCCGATAACTGGGAGCTCCTAAAAATCAAACACCTATGCTCATCTAAAGACTTCACCAAAAGAGTAAAAAGACCACCTACAGATTGGGAAAGAATTTTCAGCTATGACATCTCCGACCAGCGCCTGATCTCTAAAATCTACATGATTCTGTCAAAACTCAACCACAAAAAGACAAACAACCCAATCAAGAAGTGGGCAAAGGATATGAACACACATTTCTCTAAAGAAGATATTCAGGCAGCCAACAGATACATGAGAAAATGCTCTCGATCATTAGCCATTAGAGAAATGCAAATTAAAACTACGATGAGATTCCATCTCACACTAGCAAGGCTGGCATTAATCCAAAAAACACAAAATAATAAATGTTGGAGAGGCTGCGGAGAGATTGGAACTCTCATACACTGCTGGTGGGAATGTAAAATGGTACAACCACTTTGGAAATCTATCTGGCGTTATCTTAAACAGTTAGAAATAGAACTACCATACAACCCAGAAATCCCACTCCTAGGAATATACCCTAGAGATACAAGAGCCTTCATACAAACAGATATATGCACACCCATGTTTATTGCAGCTCTGTTTACAATAGCAAAAAGTTGGAAGCAACCAAGGTGTCCATCAACGGATGAATGGGTAAATAAATTGTGGTATATTCACACAATGGAATACTACGCATCAATAAAGAACAGTGACGAGTCTCTGAAACATTTCATAACATGGAGGAACCTGGAAGGCATTATGCTGAGCGAAATTAGTCAGAGGCAAAAGGACAAATATTGTATAAGACCACTATTATAAGATCTTGAGAAACAGTAAACCTGAGAAGAACACATACTTTTGTGGTTATGAGGGGGGGAGGGAGGGAGGGTGGGAGAGGGTTTTTTTATTGATTAATCAGTAGATAAGAACTGCTTTAGGTGAAGGGAAAGACAACACTCAATACATGGAAGGTCAGCTCAATTGGACTGGACCAAAAGCAAAGAAGTTTCCGGGATAAAATGAATGCTTCAAAGGTCAGCGGAGCAAGCGCGGGGGTCTGGGGAGCACGGTTTGCGGGGACTTCTAAGTCAATTGGCAAAATAATTCTATTATGAAATCATTCTGCATCCCACTTTGAAATGTGGCGTCTGGGGTCTTAAATGCTAACAAGCAGCCATCTAAGATGCAGCAATTGGTCTCAACCCACCTGGAGCAAAGGAAAATGAAGAACACCAAGCCCACATGACAACTAAGAGCCTAAGAGACAGAAAGGGCCACATGAACCAGAGACCTACATCATCCTGAGACCAGAAGAACTAGTTGGTGCCCGGCCACAATTGATGACTGCCCTGACAGGGAGCTCAGCAGAGGACCCCTGAGGGAGCAGGAGATCAGTGGGATGCAGACCCCAAATTCTCATAAGAAGACCAAACTTAATGGTCTGACTGAGACTGGAGGAATCCCGGCGGCCATGCTCCCCAGACCTTCAGTTGACACAGGACAGGAACCATCCCCGAAGACAACTCATCAGAAATGAAAGGGACTGGTCAGCGGGTGGGAGAGAGATGCTGATGAAGAGTGAGCTAATTATATCAGGTGGACACTTGAGATTGTGTTGGCAACTCTTGTCTGGAGCGGGGATGGGAGGATAGAGAGAGAGGGAAGCCGGCAAAATTGTCAAGAAAGGAGAGACTGAAAGGGCTGACTCAAGACGGGGAGAGTAAGTGGGAGTAGGGAGTGAGATGTATGTAAACTTATATGTGACAGACTGATTGGATTTGTAAACGTTCACTTGAAGCTTAATAAAAGTTATTATAAAAAAAAAATATTTATAAATATGCCTAAGGAAATTGACATTGAGGGTACAAGTAGTTGTTGCTTTTTTAAAACTGGATATCTGTTTTGACTTGAGGCTCTATTTGTAGTTGTATATGCTAAGAATAGCATTTCTGGTTGCAAACCCTATAATAAAAAAACAATTTCCTTATCAAAAAAAAAAAAAAAGAAAACACAGGAACTGAGCCTTGGAGGCAAAAATGAAGAGGAAAAAATGATAACAACAGAACTTGAAAATTAGATGAAACATCAGAAGTCGGAAAGCAGTTCAAGCAGAGAAGCCAAAACATCCAGAAGGAAGTAGAAGAAAGGAGAATGACAAGAGTTATAAATATGCTATGGTACCACGAATTGGTAGCTACACTCACACAGAACTAATATTATCTTATAATATGTTCTTCTTACTTTAAAAAAAGTAATTCCTTTAGGCTTTTCCTCTTCAATTAAATGCATGAAATACTTCCAATGTGAATTAACTTTAATAACTAGTTATTCATGCAGTCATTCATCAGAAATAAAATACTCTAACTGGTAAAAGAATACAATTGACTGGTAGAAAATTATCATTTCTTGATGACCCTGATGGATGATGTTCTGTATGAGAAGAAGAAAAGAAAGATCAAACCAAGAATATCACAGGAATTCACAAGGTTCCTGTTTCTTTCCCATTATAAGCACCAAATACTCTATATCTTCCCTCATTACCTCAGATGTCAGGTAAGATCTGAAGAATTAGTCACACACAAAAATGTTACCAGAAAGACTGAGCAAGACACTGTGCAACCTGGTACTCGGTTATTATCTACTTTACCTCAAAAAGTGCATAGAGAGCAAGCTCCACAAGGCAAAGACCTTGTGTCTTAGTTCATCCTATATTCCCATTAGTCATTACTGGAAACCGTGCCTGGCACACAGGCACTGAAAGAATGCAAATTAGGATTAGAACACCTTCACAAAGCTATTCATAAAACTAGTTCACTAATTAGGTGTGTCTTCAGTGACATCGACCATATTTTCCATTATTCAGGATTTAAGGAAAGCTATATTAATAAAAAGAAGCCCTAGGGACACAATGGTTAAAATGCTCGGCTGCTAACCCAAAGGTCAGTGGTTTGAACTAACCAGCCCATCCACAAGAGAAAGAATTGGCAATCTGCTTTCATATAGATTTACAGCCTTAGAAACCCTACAGGGCAGTTCTACTCTCTCCTATAGGGTCGCTATGAGTCGGAATGGATCTTACGGCAGTGGGTTTGGTTGATTTTGGTGTACTTAGACAATGAATAGTAAATTCATACAAACAAAAAAACCAAACCTGTTGCTGTCAAGTTGAGTCTGACTCATAATGACAGAGTAGGGTTTCCAAGGAGCAGCTGGTGGATTCCAACTGCCGACCTTTTGGTTAGCAGCCAGGCTCTTAGCCACCACAGCCCCAAATTCATACAAAGAAAAGCATATTAACAGTGCATTCAGATGACACAAAATTAACATTGTGAAAACAAATTCCTTGAAGACTGAAAATCAGCGATAAAAGCTAGTTTAATAGATGATAGATTTGATTTTTAGAAAGCACAAAAAAATGCTCATATTATAAAGTTCACAGCTTAAAAACATGGAGAAATGCAAGGAGTTTCTCACCTAATAAACAATAGAGAAAATTTACAGACTCGAGACAAAATGAAGTACATGAACTCACATTCTACAAAAAAAAAAAAAATTTAAAGGACAACTTCGAAAGACAAGGTAAATCTAATCCACATGATTTAACTGGGCATAATTTAAAAGCATTCTTAGTGTTCCTGAGTAAATATGAAAGGACTTCCTGAAAATGGAGTGCCAGGCACAAAAAGGAAGGCAGTAAAGCTGTTGGAGGGGGAGACAACTAGGACATGGTAAGTTCCATTAGGACATCTAATATTTGAAAAGAACAAGAGAAAAATAATGCTGGGGTGTCTTGGTCATCTAGTGCTGCTATAACAGAGACATCACAAGTGGACAGCTTTAACAACGAGAAATTTATTCTCTCACACTTAGTAGGCTACAAGTCCAAATTCACAGTTTCAGCTCCAGAGGAAGGCTTTCTCCATCGGCTCTGGAGGAAGGTCCTTGTCATCAATCTTCCCCTGGAGTAGTAGCTTAGTGCAGGGACCCCAGATCCAAAGGACATGCTCTTCTCCTGGTACTACTTTCTTGATAATGTGAGGTCCCCCTGTCTCTCTGCTCGCTTCTCTCTTTTATATCTCAAAAGAGATTGGCTCAAGACACAATCCAGTCTTGTAGATTGAGTCCTGCCTCATTAACATAACTGCCACTAATCCCATCTCATCAACATCAAAGGGATATGATTTACAACACAGAGAAAAATCACATCAGATGACAAAATGGTGGACAATCACACAATACTGGGAATTATGGTCCAACCAAGTTGACAGATATGTTGAGGGGACACAATTCAATCCATGACACTGGGATAAGGGCCAAGTTATAGGAGAAGGCATAGCAGACAAAGAGGAGCAGATGGTTGGTACACATCTGACGGGTGAGTGAACAAATGATAAGTGAATACAGGTATGTTTTAGTTATTTTAAATAACTTTATTTTACAGAAAATGTTCTGCTCTACAGAAATGGTTCTCAAAGTGAGGTAGTATAAGAACTCAGAAGGTCTTAAACCCAATCCACAAGCTCAAGTGATAGTTTAGGCAAGATAGTTTATAATATAACCATACTACAAATTTTGTCCCTGGCATGAAACAATCATTTTCTTAAAATATAACATAAAAACTATTTATTGTGATGAACAAGCATGCCTAAGATACATAAGATATTTTTAACACTTTTTTGCATTGTTAAAGTAGTCCCCAAACAACTCTGAAAAATTACAAGGAGAAAGTTTAAAAAAAAAAATTTAGGATAAAAATGTTAAATAAATGCCTCTTAGAAGAAAAGGAAAATAGATAAGGACTAAGACAGAGAAAGAAAACAAAAGAAGCAGAGAGGGGAAAGAAGGAGATAACGGGAGGGTAAGAGAGAAGAAGAATGGAAAGGAAAATAACTCAGGGACCTTGATCAATAGTTATTAGTTTTAAAAACATGGCAAACAAGGGCTCTTTTTTTATCATATGGTTTTTAACTGATCATTCAGCAGATACTGAAAATTCTAGTCCATCAAGCATGCTAATCCACCAAAAAATGGATGCATCACCAAGAAAGAATCATTTATCAAGAACACCTTGAGCCTGTCATAATGAAGGCAATTCAACTGAGAGGCATTTGGGAATCAAAGCAATGCAGGCCAGCTGTGAGCAGGAAGAAACTAGGACAGGTGAGAAGCGGTAAGGAGTCTGTAACCATTGACTCAGGTATAGGGCTGGCCCGTGAAGATGACTATTAGTCTTACGTTCTTCATCCCAGTATTAAGTAAACCCCCACTTGGTTCAGGCGGGCATTGCAGTCTGAGGACTCTGTTGAGAACAAATGGAATGTTTCAGCAGAAATCCATAGTACATGTGGGTTGAAGTTGAGCAGATTCCAAAAGTACATTAAGTGGACGGTGACAGAGAGCTCAGTGGATTCCTCAAGTGAGAAGGGCTTGACAAGGACGCAGGGAAGAACTAGTCAGGAAAACAGAGGCCAAGATCCCACCAGATGGCCTGAACAATTCTTTTGGGAGAAAATTGCAACTCAGTAGGCATGTGAGTGCTCATGGCTTCTGGCAGGCATCCTTGGTATTTTGATTCGATCAACAAAATTAACTGCAAATTCCAAAGGCTAATGCACAGAACTGTAACTGCACATCAAATAATCACGATGGCTTTAGATGCTGAGAGGTGGGGATGGGGGAAAAGATGGTGGGTGATTGAAACTAACCGAGCCTTCAAGTGGAGAGAATCAGGGATAAATGTACAAGGGCTGAGAAAGACAGAGCACCTAAAACGTCTTTATCCTTACTCCAAGGTGCCGGGCATTGTGCTTTTAAGCTTTTTAAGAGCTTTTGAAAACCAATACTTTCCTCTCCAGGGGCAAGCATAGATATTTATTTAAGGGTGTGATATGCTAAACTTTTTCATCCACTCACAAAATGCGAACCCTTCCCAGAGAGCAAATCAGCACATTTCTATTGTCTTTGATTTCCAAGTGCCAGGGGGAAATTGCTTTTAATAAATACTTTTACACTGCACTTCAGTGGAATTGCTATCTTGTGAAAACAGGCCTGAGGAGAATAACACACTGCCAAATTTCCTCCAGCGAGTGCAAAATAATACTGTAAGTTCTGGCAGAGAAATAAAATGGGAGTCTGATTACTTTGTTTTATTCTATGTGGAGATAATGTGTGAGCACATTTAAATACGTGATTCAATGTATTTCAGCTATGGCCCTAGATTACGCTGTAACGTCAGCTTTACACTAACTTTGTAACATGAGAGTTGAATTTAGAGCTGACAGGTAAAAAGAAAGTTGATGAAATTACGCTTTATTTTATTTTCCGCCGAGCTAAGCAGACCTGTTTATTCCATTGCTAATGCCAGCTACCACCATAAATTCGAGGAAACTAAGCCTACCCAGAGAAGGTCATACATATTAATAAAGCTGAATGAACTGTCTGCTTACCATATTGGAAGAGATTCAACCAAAGAATAAAAAATAAATAAAATGTGGAAATCATCTGCACGGATCAAATTATAGGAAGTGATTCAAGTTCCAAGTAGATTTATAGTAACTTAACTTTTAATTATAAAATCTACCATCGTATTAAGGATGTATAAATGGCTACTTCTGAAGAAATGCAGAATGGTTTTAGGAAAATACAGTGCAGGCGGATACTCTGCATAAACAGTTAAGCGTTTAGGACGCCACAAGATTTTAGGTAGAGAATATTAATATCTTTCAGAAATATTGTGGAAGAGCTGAAATACCGTACATTGGGAAATAGCTTTAATGGAAATAATTTTAAGTTGATAATTTTTAAAATTGGATTTCTTTCATTTTACGTATTTTACCTACCTCTTTGGCAACAAGCACACTATAGCCCAGAAAATTGAAACGTTGACTATTTTTAATCCTAACACTAATTTTCAGGCCACAGACACAGCAAAAGATACATTATTGGGAGGCTTCCAGAAACCCGTGAACCCTGATGAAATGTTTCATAATGCCTTCGTAAAGCTGAGGTTACATGACAATATTCACATCTACAGAGGCAGTCGCATTTCAAAGGTCAGTTTTATAGATGATACTTCAGTAACTGAGAGTCTAGAAGACAATTGTATTTCCTCCCACAACTCAAGAGAGGGATAACAAAAATTTTAGGGAGTCCACATAGACATAGACCTGCTGTTTTCACGTCTTTACCTGAGTTTTTTACATGCAAATTTGTATACAAAGGAATTCATTACAAATTTAACAATATGGGAGAACTAAATATAATTTTACTACATCCTTAATGAGTTATATGACAAGAACATATTTGCATTTAATGCCAAATTTTTGCCATCTTCTAAACTGAAGAAAATTACATTTGCGAGAGCCAAAGTATGAAACTGAGTACATCCCACCTGAATTTAGAGATCATCTCAAGAATAGATTTGATGCATTGCAAACTAATGACCAAAGACCAGACAAGTTCTGGAATAACATCAAGGACATCATACATGAAGAAAGCAAAAGGTTACTAAAACAACAACAACATCTTCTAAGCAAGGAGTCCTGGTGGCGCAGTGATTAAGTGCTCAGCTGCTAACCAAAAGGTCTGCAATTCAAACCCACCAGCCACTGTACAGGAGAAAGACGAGGCAGTCCGCTTCTGTAAGGATTATAGCCTTGGAAACCCTGTAGGGCAGTTGTACTCTGTCTATAAGGTCGCTGGGAGTTGGAATCGACTCAACGCAACGAGTTATCTTCTAAGCACAGGTAATACCGAGGTTCAGTCTTAAAGCATGTTCTCCTTGACATTATCAACTTTGGAGTGCCAATGCACTTTTTTTTTTTTTTTTTTTGCTTATTACATTGCTTCCTTTGGCTTAGAGTGTAGCTATTAGCAGTATTTGTCTATTTATGTTTAATTAATAAATTATGGCCAAGCTTGTTTCAAAAAAGAAGTATGTGAAGCAACTGTCTCCATCAATGTCCCGGCTGTAGGCTTCTCTATGAATTCGCTGAATTCTAATTTGTAGTATACAAGGCTGTCTGCCTTAATTGCTACCGCTGCTACTTCTGTTTCCACAATAGTATTCTGCTACCATTACTTTTTATGTTTTCTCTACCTTTGTCTCTTTATAATTAAATAAAGGTGCATTAAATTGCACAAGGGCCCTGGAAAAGCCTGTGTCTGGGAAATTTTATAATCATTTTATCTGCTGTATTTGGTGCCTCAAATCATTTGGCTCTGAGATCAGGGGACTCATAGAGTCCACATGGTCAAGCTCACTACCTAACTTATTCCCCCACCTTGGGTTCTCTGTTCAAGGCCAAGGTCTCTTTTTCGTCCCCTAGGACTAATGGGTATGTCCTCTAAGGGTCCTTTACCACTGATTTTATAACTCAGGCCCTTGTCTTCACTGGTCACTTCTACCCTTCTTCAAAGGTCCCCGCTTTTATGATCAGTGATTTCAGTGGTCACATTTGCTTGATGATCGATTTGGCTACATAGATAATTTCCACATTGAACACTCTGAACCCACCCTATGGTCTCTCCTAATTTGCACATCTCGTGGTTCTCTTTAGTTTCTTCTCACAAGGAACTGACATTTTGGAATTTGGAGCTTTAAAGTACCTAATACAAAATCTATAGTTCACATGCAAACAGCTGCTCTTCTCAGAATTTTAAACCTGCTCTTTTTATATGAGGATTATGCTTTCAGATTGAGATTAGATGATACCAACAAAATGCCTAATCCATTGGTTTCATTTGCCATAACTCTTCAAGACTACATAGCATCTCTGCATCAACTACCATTCCCTAAAATCTGTTTTATCACTTATGGTAGAATGGACCCAGTGACCTGTCCAATATTGCCTGGGTCCATCTAGACCCATGTATATATCATATCTTCAAGCATCTAAAATTTTGAAAGAAACAGTTGAAATGTAGATCTGTTAAAATTCTAAGAAAAACAAGTATAGCTAGCCAATAAACAAATGAAAGGATGCCCAATGCCCCTTATAAGAAATGCAAATAATACTCTGTTGGATTCATTTAAAAATTAAAATATTCAATAAAATTCAGTCACTTTTATTTGCACTTGTTAGATTGGTAAAACCAACAAAAAGGCAATATGGGAATATCTGGCTTGGTAGGTTGTGACTACACTGTGTCTCAGTTCCTTCAACTGAAAATGGAAGAGATAACAATACCTACTTACAGTGCATTGTAAGAAATAAATTAGTTACTATATACAAAGTAAATGGAATTGTGTCTAACACAAAGAAAGCTCTATGTAAGTGTTAACTATTATTATTATCAACATTTAAAATAAATAGACTTTTGACTTAGCAATTTCACTTACTCCAGAAATTTACTCCAGAAACAGAGGTAGACACAGACTTTGTGGGACCAGAAGCTTATGCAATTTGAGGATCCTATTTAAGAAAAAATACAACAACCAACAACATTGATTTAAAATTAGTTACATAAGTGAGTGTTCACAATGAGAAAGGACATTAAAACAAATTACAGGAATCTCATAAATCCGTTCCTTTTTTTAAGAAAAGTTTTTTTTTAGGACATTTTCACCACCCTCCTGTCAATTTGTTGCATGGTGCTGGCTTCATTTTGCTATGATGCTAGAAGATATGTCCCCAGTATTTCAATTACCAGCAGGGTCACCCATAGTCGACAGGTTTCAGTGGAGCTCTCAAGCTCAAACAGATTAGGAAGAAAGGCCTGACAATATACTTCCAAAAATTAGCCAATGAAAACCTTATGAATCACAGTAGAATACTATCTGGTATAGTGCTGGAAGATGAGCCCTCTAGGCTGCAAGGCACTTAAAATACACAGTGGCCTCAACAATGGATTTGAGCATACTAACAACAGTGAAGATGGTGCAGGACTGAGCAACATTTCATTCTGTTGTACATGGGGTCACCGTGAGTCAGAGCCAACTGAACAGCAAATAACAACAACTTAGAAAATTTACCAGAAGTGGTCACGTAGAAATTTTTCTGGTTGCACGCTGGCCCTCCCTCCCACCAAAAACACTCCACAACTCTCAGCACTCAAAGAGCTCATGTAAGAGAGGGGTTCTGAAGCTTCATTTAGATTCACAATAAATCTACCTCTCCCAAGAAAAATGTTCACGTGTGTGCAAAGATAACATTAAAGGTTGTCCACTGCACTATGGCTTTTACTAGCAAAAACAGGACAAAAAATTAACACCCAGCAATGGCAAAAAAAGAATGATGGTAAGAGAATGAACTCTTAAGTCTGATGGATTTGGGTTAAATCAGGGCTCTTTTGCTACTGTTTGCCCTTAAGCAACGTACATAACCTCTCTGTTTTTAAGTTTCATCATCTGTAAAGTAGGGAAAACAATAATCTCTAGGTCATCAGGTTGTTATGATTAATTCAATAAGTTAATATTTATAAAGTACTTAAACTAGTGCCTGGGACATAGTAAGTACTATTTAGGTATAAAATAAGTAAAAATCAAACTGGTGACTAAATAAATCCATTCATCCATACAACAGAATGCTCTACAAGCAATAAAAAGATGACAGATGTAAATATACGGATACTGAAAGCTATTGAGTAAAAAAAAAAAAAAAGAAAATTACAGAACAGCAAGATGTAATAGGTTACCATTCATAGGGAAGGGAAGCTTGCTTTTACATTAGTTATAGGTAGGATGGTTGAGTATAATACTATTTAGAGACATTTGTGTCTAATATAGAGAAAAATATATGAACAATCAAGTATACTGTTCATATTGATGGAGATTTTAAAACCGCCCATAAATGTTTTGAATCTCCTCTCATAGAAAAGGGGCTCTGATGGCACAATGTTTAAGCATCTGGCTGCTAACGAAAAGGTCGGCAGTTCAAATCCACCAGCTTCTCTTGGAAACGGTCTTAGACTGGGTTCCCTAGAGAAGCAAAACCAGTAAAGCGTGTATATATACACAGAGAGATTTATATCAAGGAAATAGCTCCTGTGGTTTTTTGAGGCTGGGTAATGTCCCAAGTCCGTCGGGGCAGGAAAGAAGATTCTCCTGATTCATGTAGCTGCAGAGACTGGTGAATCCAAGATTGGCCCGTGGGAGAGCAGGCTGTAGCAGGCTGTGAAGATCAACGAATCTCAAGATTGGCAGGCAAGCTGCTAGCTCAAGTCCCAAGAACCACAGGTCAGACCAACAGGAGCCAGCTGTTGAACTGCAGAATCTAGAACAAGCAAAAACTCCGTGAAGGTGAGTAGGAAGGAAGTAGGTGGAGGAGGGCAGAGAGATGGAGGCTGAGGAGGAGGTACCACTGGTATCACTCAGCAGATTGCATCATGGGGGTGATCACGTATCAGATTTCAACTGGGAAGTGATCCCAATGATATACAACTGCCAAAACACTGAGAATCATGGCCCAGCCAAGCTGACACACAATCTTAACCACCATAGAAACCCTATATCCCAGTTCTACTCTGTCCTGCAGGGTTGCTATGAATCAGAGTTGGCTCGACAGCAATGGATTTTTTTATGGGTCCCATAGAGAAATGGGGTCTATGTCCCTCTCCTTGACTCTGGGTTCTGTCACTACCTCATCAATAGAATAGGGTAAAAGTGACACTGGGCCAACTTCTAGGCCCAGGCTGCAAGAAATTGGCAGTTCCCACTAACAGCCTTTTGGGATACTTAACTCTTGGAACCAAGATACCATGATGTGAGAAACCCTAGGCCATATACACGTGGTCTGGTTGACAGCCCCAGCTGAGGTCCAGCATCGGCTACCTGACTTGTGAGCTAATATTGCTCCTGTTGATATCATCCCCTGGCCTTCAAACTGAGGCCCTAGATATCGTGGAGCAGAGATAAGCCACCACCACTGTGCTCTATACAAATTCCTGACCCCAAAGGTTATGAAAATTGTTGATAGGTGTTGTTGCTAGGTGCCATCAAGCCAGTTTCAACTCCTCACAACCTTACGTGTTCTCTTTTTTCAGCCAGGATCCATCTAACATCAGCAATGATATCCTTTTTTCCTTGTTCTCTTCTGAATCAGGCTTGAATTTCCGGCTGTTCCCTGTCGATGTACTGCTGCAGCTGCTTTTGAATGATCTTCAGCAAAATTTTACTTGCGTGTGATATTAACGATATTGTTTGATAATATCCGCATTCTGTTGGATCACCTTTCTTTGGAATGGGTGAGCATTAGAAACTAGCTATTTTGTACCATTAAGTTTCAAACTGGTTGTTATACAGTAATAGATAACTGGAACAATACATACATATTTTTCCATAATCTGAGTGTTTCGTATGCTCTCAGCCAATGATAGTGTCTTTTTAGCAGACTATATAGTTTTTTTTTAGTATACTTCCAGCCAATGAGGGTTCCACAGTGCAAGTGGAGTCAATAAGCTCTGCAGCTATTGAGCTGAGTGTGTTCTGCATCCTCTGTTGTTATCTATATGATTTCTATCTCTGCCATTTCTTTTACGTACTGGCAAACAAATTAAATCCATAGTGAGTGTTGAAGAGTTGTTAATGACTGTGCTAGACTTGCCATAAAGGGAAAAGGTCTTGTTGTTACTTAAAATCCAAGCTTTAGAATGCTCAAAGGGTTTTCTGGAGAGGGTTTTCTGGAGATAGATCAAAGAAATCAAGTAAATCGTCACCCAGTAACTGGTAACTGATGGAATTCCTTCGACATTATAAGGGAGGTGTTAAACATCTCTACAAGCTGGAATAATTGTGCAACAGTTGCATCAAATCATTGGAAAGCTGGAATAAACCTTGGCCAGAGGCATGACATGACTTTGGGAGATTAAATGAACATGGAAAAGGAAGTGCATAAAATATACCTCCATGTGGATGATGCCCTACATTGTGTTTGTGTTGATTCATTCAGTGCTTCTCTGTGCAGGGACCCCAGGCCACCAGCCCACTGTCAAATGGTATATGGGTCCGTGCGTGTGAGTGTGTTATGGATTGAATTGTATCCCACCAAATTTTATGTCAAAGTCATAACTCCTGGTACCTGTGAATGTGACCTGTTTAGAAATAGGGTCTTTGAAGATGTTATTAGTTAACATGAGGTTATACCAGAGTAGAGTGGGCCGTAATCCAGCCTAAGTGGTAGTCTGGTGTCCTATAAAAGAAAAGAGACACAGAGAGGCAGGTAGAGGAAAATGGCCATCTGACAACACAGTTATGCTGCAGCTGTGAGCCAAGTGATGCCTGGGACTTCTAGAAGCTGAGGGAAACAAGAAAGGGCCTTCCCTTAGAGTCCTTGGTGAGAACATGGCCCTGCTGACACACCCTGAATTCAGACTTCTATCCTCCAGAACTGTGGGAGAGAGAATAAATGCCTGTGGTTTAAAGCCACCTACTTTGTGGTATTTTGTTATTGCAGCCCTAGGCAACTAATACGGTGTATGTTTCTCACATGCACTTTTATATGCATTAAAAATGTCTGGAAGCGCGTGTCAGAAATTCTTGATAATGGTTAATAATGGCTACTTCTGGAGAGTCTGGGGAACAGGATTTGGGGAAGCAGATGGTCTGTGGGAAGAGTGGGAAAACTTTGTTCTTTAATGTCATATTTTTTTACAAGGCAAATGTATTATATAATTTTTAAATTAAAAAAATCAATTTTAAATAAATGAGTCCAGTGAGAAGCACAGGGCTTATAACTTCACTTCTTGTTTTTCTCACAGATAATAAGCCAGGGTATTTTGTCCCGGCAGGCTTTTGTGTCTTCCCTTCCTGAAAATGACAGTACTGGGTAAAGGGTTGGAAGCATTCATTTTTAACGTGGAACGGTTATAAAATGTCAAACACTTCTACTTTTCCTTTATATTACTTAGCTCCAAAGATTTCCAGTTTCTAAAAATAAGATAAAATTCTCTCCCGAGTTTACATAACTTGGACATGGTTTAAGTACACAGTAGTCATTTCTGAAGTGTATATCTAAAGGTGGACATCAAAACTGTGTTTGTGATAGTCATTTTTCTTTTCATGCTGTCTCAGAGCAATCCCAGGAAATGTTCTTTCATGATCAAAGTAAATCACTGCCTGGAAAAAAAAAGCACTATTTTCAGTTAACTACGCTACCAGCAAGTGCCAAATGCATTTGAAGACAGAATGTCTCACACTAGAGAAAGTTAAGTACAGCACTAAAGCAGCCATGAGATCACCAAGAGAATCTACACAATTCTCTGGGGCGTACAAAAAACATGTGGGGAGACTATACGTGTTTATTCAGGGCAAAACCACCATCGCTGTGCGGAGCTTAGCTTTATATATATCTCACAACATGCCCCAAAGAATAACCAAAACTCTAAAAAGACAGAATGAAAATATGCATGGTTCCCAACTGTCAAAACAGGCAGTTAGGCAACTATATTAATTGCCATTTAAGAGCCTTACAACATATTCTATTTCAAAGGTATTCAATTTTTCCCTCTGTGGAAAGGAATACGGTCTCTATAAGAAAATAAGGAATTTGCACTTGAACTAACTATGTATTAAGCCATAGGTAAGGACTGATATCATGGTGTTTCTGTTTCAATGTACGATTACTGGTTAAGAAGGCCACAAGCCCTAATGAACGGGAAAGCCTTAAATGTAAACTCATAGAGCAGCTTATGTTTAGGGAAAGATGGTCATAACAGGCACCTTCTTCCTTTCTGCTTTTCCACCTTAAATTAGTTTTAATTGTTACTGGAGTCACTAGGTAGTGCAGATGATTAACACACTCAGCTGCTAACCAAAAGGTTAGTGATTCCAGCCCACTCAGAGGTACCTCATAAGAAAGGCTTGGCAATCTACCTCTGACGCACATGGGTTTGCCATGATCAGAAATCCACTCAGCTGCGATGGTTATTGGTAATTGTCACCGAGAATCAAGAAGGTGCACTCTTGATTACTAGGAGAAATGAAGGAGAAAGGGGAAACATGCTTTATCTATTTCATGACAGTTATATAGTTGCCGGAAACCCTGGTGGCGTAGTGGTTAAATGCTATGGCTGCTAACCAAGAGGCTGGCAGCTCGAATCCGCCAGGCACTCCTTGGAAACTCTGTGGTGCAGTTCTACTCTGTCCTATAGGGTCACTATGGGTCAGAACCAACTCGACAGCAGTGAGTTTGGTTTTTGGTTTTTTATATAGTTGCTACTCTATGACTCAACCAACCATCTCTCATTTACTATAGGCAGACTGTCCCTGACTCTGCCGCCAGAGCAGTGATTGTCGAAGTGGGTTGTGGGAGGAAAATACTGAACTTCCATTTATTTTATTCTAAAAATATGAAAGAAATTAAACTTTACTAATAATTACCCTTGAATTAACCTTGGCTTCCACACTCAGTTTAAATGTCAGAGGGTCATGTGTCACATAAGCTTTGCACAGCGTATTGTGGTGTATTGGGGAAAGGACGAGATTTCTCCAACTCGCCATTTTCACTGGTCCCTTAGCTTTCAACATATTACACCTCATTGTAGTTGGTATGGAAAACCTGGTGGTGTAGTGGTTAAGAGCTATAGCTACTAACCAAAAGGTCAGCAGTTCAAATCTACCAGGTGCTCCTTGGAAACCCTATAGGGCAGTTCTACTCTGTCTTATAGAGTCGCTATGAGTTGGAATTGACTCAACGGCAAGGGGAATATACCTTTAGCTGTGGCTGTCCAGTCGCTTCCGACTCCCCATAAAAAAAAAAAAACAAAACATAGTGACCCTATATTCCTAATGAAATAGATTTCCCAATTATACTTATAAGGTTTTTAACTAAACTAAATCTTTTCAAAATGGGCAAAGGGCTTAAAGAGATCTCTGCAAAGAAACTCAGGTTGGAGATAAAACTAAAATGATGCAAGTTAAAGCAGAAAAAGAAAAGGGCAGAGTTAATACTTCTGTTCCTAGTTTGAGTTATATGATATGGTGGAAATAAAAATAACAATGATCTAATCATATATGGCCCTATGTCAGCCCCCCCAATTTGAAATTATCAAAAAGGCTTTCATCTTCTTTCACTAATGATGAACTTCTTCCCAACTGAATAATGTCCCTTGAGATATTAGACACGGCAGTATATTTATGTGGTGGGGGGGAGAGGGGAGCACAAGCACACACGTGTACATGTAACATATCTATTTTGAGTACATGGTTTTTTTATGATACATGTGCAAATTCAAAAATATTGGGAGCAACTCTCTTGGAGAAGAGACCAAGGGCAAGAAGAGATCAGTAGAGAAAGGAAAAACATATCAGTACCTTCTTAATTTCTATGTGTTTTGCTCTGAAATGCTGACTACACTCATTTCCTAAGGAAATACTAATCCAAGCACAGGCACATGAAAGGGAGTGTTTTTGGTGCTTTTAACTACCTTGTTTTGCTAACTTGGACCACCCTCCTCCAGAGCCGTTCTCCTGAAGTGATTAACTTAAATTAAATGCATGACACACTAGATTCAAACTCCAAATGCTGATTCACTTAAATAAGTGAGTAATTTCCGTCTTAAGTAGTTTGAATGCAAATGATCCATTTTATGTTTCCTTTCTATGTCTTCTCTTAGGAGAAATATGCATATTATTTCACAGTGAAAGCAGAAAAGACTCCTTAGAATACTAACATCTTCTAACACAGGGACAAACACCTGCAACAAGCGCTTCTACTCTTTTCCAATTGTACAGCTGGAAGGGACACCAGAAATCAGCCATGCCAGCTTCCTCATTTTACAGATGGCCAACTTGCGCATGGCAAGATTAAGCTGTGCCAGCAAGACGGCACAGCTCATTAGCCATAAAGCCAGGACCAAACTCTTCCTAACTCATAGACTATGGTTCTCCAAGTTACGAAGGCTGAAGCAGAAATACCACGGCACCCCTTAACAAGGAGTTTACTAAGAAAGTTAATACACTAGCTTTCCCTAAAAATCGGAAATACTTCTTTCAAAGAAATAAGAAAAGAGAGAAAGAGCATTAAAAAAAAAAAAAAAAAACCTTTAGGAAGAGAGTTCTTAAATGGAGTTTTAAATTGATTGCACAGCTGACTGTTTTGACAGTTAGGAGCTCTGCACATTTTCAGCCTTTGTATAGAATCTTGATTATTTTCTGGGACATGTTAGAAGATACAGAAAGTACGCTGAGACAGCGTTACTCAGAATGAAGAGTATCATGTTCTCTACCTGTATTTAAATATACTCCAGAAATCTCTGTAGATTTTCTCTGACTTTGGTGATCCAGTGATTTTTTTTTTTGGGGGGGGGTGCTAATCTTTCTCTAGTATGAAATATGTTTGTCTTTAAAGACATTTAGAAGCTGCAGATTTAACAACGGGGAAAAAAAAAAACAAAAAACATTTTTCCAGGAAGCAATTTGCTTTAATTATAAAAGGTTTCCTGAGACGGCTCCTCGCCAATCTAACTTTTTTTTTTTTTAAAGGCAGATTTTTGTAAATTCAGATTCATTGTGTCTGGGAACCAGCATTCTTAACAAGCACATCTATGATTCTGATGTAGGACCACACTTTCAGAAACACTGCTTTGAAAAAGCCTTGCCATGTACTTATTTAGGTGACAAGTCCCTTAGAATGGGGCACATGGAATGCCCTACAATGTGCTCGGTAGTGAACCTGCTTGGTGTTGTGCAGGCAAATAGTCTGTTTATTTAAATGAATTTCTCATTCTGACAATGCAGAATCATAGACTAAATCTAAAAAGAATATTTTCAAAGATCACATAGGAAGCTATAACACATAGATCAAATAAACAGGTTACTTTCTGGCTTACCTAACCAAATCTGAATTCTGAAACCTCTTTTTGCTCCAAAAAGTCCTCATCTGTTGAAGGATAAAAAATGTACATGAATATCCGATAAAGAAAGCAGTTTTCGTTTTAGAAATGTTTACCACAGACCTTGTCTCAAGATGGAAATGGGTAAATCCCAACCCCAAACCTCCCCCATGATGCCTTCCCCCATGTCCAAAATTCCAACAATACCTGTTGTCTTCTGCTACAACTCAAATGTTATCTAGAAGAATAACATTAATGCATCAATGGCCATTGTCTTCGTTTCCTGTGGGTGCAGCAACAGAATTCCACATAGCGAGTCGCTTTAAAGGACGGAGTTGATTGTCTCACAGCTCTAGAGGCTAGAAGTTCTAATCAGAGTGTTAGCCTTGCCTAGGGCCCTGGTGGTACAGTTGTTAAGCATTTGGCTGCTAACCAAAAGGTCAGCAGTTCAAATTCTCCAGCAGCTCCTAGAAGCCCTATAGGGCAGTTCTACTCTGTCCCATAGGGTTGCCATGAGTTAGCTTATTCCTTCTAAAAGGAGCACTGGTAGTGCAATAGTTAAAGCGCTCAGCTGCTATCTGAAATGTCAGCAGCTCAAATCCACAAGCCACTCTGTGGGAGAAAGATGTGACAGTCTACTTCTGCAAAGATTACGGCCTTGGAAACCCTATGGGGCAGTTCTAGTTCATCCTGCAGGGTCACTATGAGTTGAAATCGACTCAACAGCAATGGGTATTCCTTCTAAAGGTTCTGAAAGAGAAATGGTCCCATTCCTCTCTCCTAGCTTCTAGTGGCTACCGTCAGTTCCTGGCATTCCTTTGCCACTTGTGGATGTGTCTTCACATGGCACCTTCCCCCTGTGTGTGACTCTGTCTCCATGTTTGTCCTCCTCTTTTATAAGACCCCAGTCATTTAGGTTTAGGACCCACCCTACTCCAGAATGACCTTGTTAACTTCACTGATAATATCTTCAAAGAAATACTGTATTTCCCCAAACAAGATCACCTTCGCAGGTATAAAGGTTATGTCTTCAGCATATCTTTTTGAAGGGATTCAAATTCAATCCATAAAAGCCATTAATGTGTAACTGAGGATGAATTTATTAGTGAACAGTAGTGGAACATGGAACTGATGCCTTAATAGGAATGCAGCAAAGGGAAGATCGAGATTAAACTTCAGGCTTGGTACTCTGACCAGAGAAGGCCTGCCTCAGAAGCAGCAGCTTGAATCCTTGTAGCCAAGAGACACATGAGGCAAAGACTGAAGCCAGCAGAGAGATGAAAGAAGAGAGAAGAAAATGCTACAGATAACTAAAGCTACTTCATCCTGAACATTTATTGATAACTTCCTGCCTTCCTGGTGTAGGCAAGTTAGAAGCTGCTTGGCCCAAAGAGTTAGCTCGGGTGTACAAGTCAAACAGACCACAATTCATACCCAAGTTCCAACAACAGCTGCGTGACTTAGGTCATTACCTCTGTTAACCTCAGTTCCACACCTATGAAAATGGGGATACATTTGCTATCCATAGAGCCGTGAGAATGATAACAGAGACATATGTAAAGTTCCTAGGATGGTGCTTCTTCTCTTCCCCCTCCTTCATCTGCTCACATTCAGTGAAGGAAAGAGAAAAGGGGGAGGCATATTTCCCTGGGAGCAAACCTAAGGTATCTGTGAGTTGGTCACTGAGTTTCCTTAGACGTATTTGTGTCTTTTTACAAATTCTGCAGCAATTTCCAGGGAGAAATAAACTTCACTCCATGAATATGATCATATTATATCTGTCACTTCAGGACTCTTACATAAAACGTGGGTATAGATTTGGAATACTGTGCATCCTTATGAAGTAACACTACAACCAACATTAACATATTGAGGGCTCACTGTATTCAGCACTGGGGGAAATATGAAGATATTTAAGACACAGCTTCTGCACTAAGCAAAAACCAAACCCACTGCCATTGAGTTGATTCTGACACACAGCAACCCCGTAGGGTTTCCAAGGCTGTAAATCTTTACGGAAGAAGACAACCACATCTTTCTTCCACCAAGTGGCTAGTGGATTCCAAAAGCTGACCTTTCTGGTTAGCAGCCAAGCACTTTAACCACTGTGCCACCAGGGTTCCTTTTCTTCACTAAAACCAAAAACCCAAACTCATTGCCGTCGAGCCAATTCCAACTCATAGCAACCCTATAGAATAGAGTAGAACAGCCCCATAAGGTTTTCAAGGAGCAGCTGGTTGATTCAAAGTGCCAACTTTTTGGTTAGTGGCCGAGTGCTTTAACCACTGCACCACTAGGGCTCTTTCTGCACAAAAGGAGTTTGACAATTGATTACAGTACAAGGCAAGTGAAAAGTTTCAGAGCCATAAAAATTTAAACAACAGCTCAAGACATAGTAGAAAAGATGTCATAGGCAGTTCATGATTAACTTCCAAATGAATTGTACAGACAATAATTATTATTTGAATTTAGAAGATCGAGAAATCACTTCAGTTTAATGTAGTGAGGGAAAATTTGAAGGAGAGATTGGAAATTAGCAATGTATGGAATGAAATCAACCTGCAGGCCTACTTAGTTTGGCACTTAGTTGTTTTTGTTTCACTTTTTTAAATAAATTGCCAACATTCAAAATGGGGTGAATAATGCCTATAGTCCCAGAAAAGCCTTTCTAGACTAAATTGATTACCTTGGGAATTTGAGAGAAGTGGAACAAAAGAGGACACCCAATTATAGTCCTTCCCTCCATTAGTTCATTCATTTGTGAATAGAATCTCTTTCTTTCTTTCTGGGCATTTCTAACATTGAAATATATTCCCTGCCTTTCCAGCTGTCAAAAATTCTTGTTAACAACAACCTTAAAGAGACTCACTATTTCTTGACCTAACAATGAGAATTAAAATCATCAGGGTAAAAACCAGCCGTTCATCCTCCTAGGTGACTGTCAGCTGAGAGCCAGCTTCACGGGCTGGCCACTTCATACCGTGAACAGGCAGGTAATTAAATCCTCAAATCTGTGAGAATCCATCGGGACTAAATGCCAACAAGAAATTTCACATTTGAGACATTTTGGGAACGAGGCAAATGAATAAACAAGTATCTGAGTCTGATTCCTGCATGTGCCCCGACTGCAAAGCAGCAAAAGCAACAAGAAAGAGCTTTGTTCACAGTCGCTGTCTTCTTCGTTACCACCGCTATATTGGTGGAACACTGAAATGTTCTCATTTAAACATTCAGAAGCCCAGGATGGTTTGTTCTCCAGAAACTTTGCTGTATCTTATGTTTCTGCCTCTCCTAGTGGAATTTAATTGATATTTACCGCCTCAAGTTGCTTTCAAAACATATTTTATTCATTGAAAATACCAAATATTCTGTGAACAATCTGCATATCCAAAAGATTTTTTTTCATATGGTATTTCAAAGATATTTCCACTCACGTTGTAACTTTTACTGAGTTATTCAGCACATTTTAATATCTTATCTTAATAGCACTTTAGACTCTGGATTTACCTTCTGAATTTCCACTGGCAATCAAGAGACTCACTTATATCCATGCAATGGTAGAAGTGGAGATTTGGAATAGGAGGAGGAAAAATAAACATTTTCTAGCAAAGCAGAGGCACTAAACCATCTGTGTCATCCCCATAAACCACATAAAGCATCTCAACATATGAAAATTTGGCTTTCCAAAACCAAGTGAGGTTTTTTGTTTGTTTTTTTTTTTTTACTTCACAAAGATTTTGAATTTGTTCTACAGTACACCTTTAAACAAAAGGAACCCTGGTGGCATAATGGTTAAATGCTCAGCTGCTACCTGAAAGGTCAGCAGTTCGAACTCACCCAGTAACTCCTCAGGAGAAAGGCCTGGCTATCAGCTCCCATACTTTGAACATTTTATCAGGAGAGACCAGTCCCTGCAGTAGACCATCATGCTTGGTAGAGGGTCGATGAAAAAGAGGAAGACCCTCGAGGAGATGGGACTGACACAGTGGCTAGAACAACAGGCTCAAGCATAGCAACGACTGTGAGCATGGTGCAGGACTGGGTAGTGTTTCATTCTGTTGCACATAGGGTCGCTATGAGTTGGAACCGACTCAACAGCACCTGACAATGACATCAGCTCCCATAAAGACTACAGCCTGGGAAACATTATGCAGCAGGTGTACTCTGTCCTATAGGATCTCTGTGAGTCAAAATTGACTCAAAGACACACAACTCCTTTAAACAAACGCTGCCTCAACATGTGGCACATAGTAGGTACTCGACTAATTCACTGATTATGAATTAAATGACTAAATGAGATATGTCCACCAACATCCAAATTTTATTTTCAACATAATTTCTTAAGAATATTTTTATAATCTGAAAATATCTACTTTGTAGTGTTTAAGATCATATTCACCCACTGATCCCCTTAAGAGAAGATTAAAAACAATTCATTTTGGCCAAGCCTAGGGAATCTACAGCCTAGTCACGTTTAAAGTTAGCCCTCAGGATATCCAGGAATCTACTATAAATTCTTTCCATTTATAGTTTCAGACGTTGAATGGTATTAGCCTGCTCACCTGGCATCTCAGCCACTTGGGGTTATAATTAAACAGGTTGCAACCTTTCATTGAAATGTCCACTTTTGTAGAAACAGAGGGGAAAAAATGCTAGAGAATGAAGTGACCTTTGCTACTGCACAATACTAATATATTTTCCACCTAAACTGATATATGGAAATAAAAAAATAATAATGAAACTGCTTTGAATTTAAAAGAGACAAGGCTGTGCTCTAAGCAATGCTAGAGAGAGTGCCAAATGTGTCCCCTATGGCATGCGGTTCTAAAGCTAGGGCAGTATTTAAATAAGATCCCTCGGTTGGGTATATTCAACTCTTTCAAAGAAACAGTACCTCTCCCCAGACCCTCATGTAAGTATAAAACAATATATAGCCACAGGACTCACAAAGCTAAACAAAAATCTGATAAACAGCTAAAGTAGCTCTAGAGTATACATACCCAATTAGGCACCAGGAGGGCAAACAGTATCTCTGAAGCTCAAGCTCCTGCTTTTTTCCACTGTCTGTAGCAATGCTCTCTACAACCATATTACCCATTGCCAAGACAAGTCGATTCTGATTCTAAAGCGCAGAGTAGAACTGCCCATGGGGTTTCCAAGGAGCACCTGGTGGATTCGAATTCCTGACCTTTTGGTTAGCAGTCATAGCTCTTAGCCACTACGCCCCCAGGGTTTCTACAACCACATGGGCTGGCTGTTAAAAGGGTGTGTCTGGAATTTATCTCAGTTTACAAAAATGGGAATTTCATTGTGTGGTTTCTCTTTTGTTGTAAAACCTATTTCTTTAGCTACTATTCATTCTTCAACTAACCTTCTTACTCCATTGAACTGGTCTGATAAAACATCACCTATGACTTCCTAATTACAAAAACTGACATTTTTTAACCCTATTTTAATATATCTTTCTGCAGCACTTGGCCCAGTGCTAACTCCTTCCCCACCTCTCCTCCCTCCTGGGTCTCATAAACTTGTTTTCCATTCTACCTTCCACCTAGTTGAACTGACATCAATCACTTTCCCTTGTAGGACAAGAATCAAAGACCAATTCTTATTTGTCTCCTCATCATGACCTTAGGTGGAAGGGTCTGCCACTGCCAAGGACCTCAGAGAAGAATCTACTAAACTTCCCTTGAAGGTGGAGAAGAAATACAAAAACATTCAAGAGTGGAAAATAAAAGGAGCTTCAGGCCTGGAGGTCATTTGGACAGTTCAGGTTGAAATATCCAAAGCTAAAAATTTACATTCTAGCTTTGAGAATCTTTATTTTCATTTTTCTTCTGGGCATAATTTGTAAGTCAAAAAGAATTGTTCTGGCCCTCGTGATTTTGCACTGTAGCCTACTGCATGCAAGTCTGAGCATTCAGTATCATTTTCCTTACGTTACCATACAGCACTGACCACCCTATTCCCAACCAATCCAACAGATCCCTACCCCAGGCCAATCAGCTGTTGACAGATGAAAATAAGAAACACTATACAATAGCCCAGAAATGGCACAGAAATTAAACCTGGCTAAAGACTCAAGTGCTGGCAGCCAGACTGCAGCTGTTTGTGGTCATGGAGAGAGACCAAGTGTGACTTCTAAGCTACATCCCCCCACCCCCACCACATCCTGATGATCAAGACAAGACAGTGGTTCTTCTCGGGTCACTCACTCTTTACGAAATGCATCAGACATTGGTGTTTATGTATTCACGATGAGCCTAACGGCACATCTTATTACCATATGTAATCTTCCCAGTCATATGTACGCACTGCTTACATGCCTATGACTGTCTCTGAAACATTTGCTTTCATCTCAGGCTCCATATATGCAAAAACCAAAGCCATGATCTCCACTCTGTTCATGAAAACTCTTCCCATGTTTCCTATCACATCTGATAACACTTCCCATATAATCAAAAGCCTAGTCCTCAACCTAGGAGTGGTCAACAACTCCTTCTTCAATCAATCCCTAATTCCAGTTAAGTTTTACTCTCCCCTTCATTTTTCTTGCCACTGCCTCCCAATTCATCTCCTTGCCTTTAACCTGGCTCTCCTCACTCAGTCCAAACTCTGAGATGCTACCAACCATAGCTATTAATATAAAACACAAACCTAACCATGGGACTCTATTGCTTATACATTGTCTAAAAAAGGGGTTCTTATGACTGTGACTCCCCTGAAATCAGATGCAAATCTAATCAGGATAGATGTGGCAGCCACGGAGGTGCCATACTTGCAACGCTATTCAACAGAACCTACTGCAGGAAACATAGTTGATTGACAGTCCCCAGCTGCTGCCCCTTTGAATCCACCAGGCCACACTTCTTCAGCCTGCTCCCAGCCAATAACTAAGTACAATGGGAGTGTTAGATCCAGCCCGTTTCTGCCTGACAAAGGTCTCCACTAGGGGACAACTTTGCTGAGATTTTGCCAGAATCCCCTTGACATCTGAATCTCTTCCTACCCAATATTCCTTTTCCTCTTCCTTCCATGGGTGTCCGAGCTACATTGCAGACTGAAGGCTTTCTCTAATTGTATCCTTCACACACACATCCTTCAATAAGTCTCTTGTGTGCTTAATTCCATCTTGGTTTCTGCTTCTTGTATGGACCCAAACTGACACACAGAAATTTCCATTTGCTGTCATCCTACCACAGACAGGGTACTGCGTTACAGACTGTTGCAAATTCATTGCAACTGTTGTTGTTAGGTGCCACTGAGTAGATTTCGACTCATAGCAACTGCATGGGACAGAGTAGAACTGCCACATAAGGTTTCACAGGCTGTAATCTTTACAGAAGCAGATCATCAGGTCCTTCTCCCACAGAGCCGCTGGGTGGGTCTGAACTGCCAACCTTTCAGTTAGCAGCTGGGCGTTTAACCATGGTACCACCGGGGCTTCTTTCTTTGCAACTACTTTCATTAAAACCCCTACTGAGTCCAGTCTTCCAAATATCCAGGACGACACACCTGTAAGGGACAACATCTGGGATGCCAGCTGGACCATCAGTTCACTTCAGTCAGCATCATGAGAATCACAAGAATCACCCAGCCAAGTTCTGCCTAAATTCCTAACCCATATAACTGAGGTGAAATAAAACTGTCCTGTTATGCCATCACATTTTGTATTTTCTTTCTTTAATTTTTCTCTCCTGTTTGGTTGCTAGCCCTGGTGGCGCAGTGGTTAAAAGCTCAGCTGCTAATCAAAAGGGTCAGCAGTTTGAATCCACCAGCCACTCCTTGGAAACCCTACAGGGCAGTTTTACTCTGTCCTGTAGAGTCTCTATGAGTCAGAATCTACTGGACAGCAACAGGTTTGGTTGACCTAAAAAAAAGAAAATCAGTACCCTGTTCACATAACTTCTCATAAAGAGTCCATATGAAACAGTACTTTCCTAAATCTATCAGGCTACCATTTTTAATGAAGGTAAGGTTTTATTCACATCAACCTGTTGAGCAGAACGGAAACTCCTTGCCATTTCACGTGCTAAGAAAGTACCTTTTAAAAGATCCCCTACCTACGAGTTTAAATTCATTGGTTCACTTTTTGTGTTAACTTTACAGAAACCAACTCAATAATCTACCAGTTTCTATGCAATTCTACAAGATTTTTATGCTCCAAAGAGGTGGGTGGGGAAGGGCGCAGTAGGAAGCTTTTCAAAAACTTGGGGCTGTTGAAAAGAGCATGCTGCTGCAGGCAGATTTGAAATGGAACACTGATTTTATTTTGATCAATAAATCCAGATAACACAAGGCATTACCATTCTCAAATACTGCAGTTTTTGCTTCATTTTTTAACTGAATATGTCTTATGAAATCTTGTTTTATTCCATAAAGCAAAATGACATTTTTTTTTCCCCAGCCAGACAAGCTAGACCTATCTGAAATCAATCTTTCAGCATGGCAAATACATTGTAAATTATAAGGCAACGTGTCTACTAAAGCAAGTGCCGTAGTTAATTTTAACAATTTTTTAAAAGTATGTCAGGGTTTTGATAATACCAGGGAGATGAAAATTTCTTACACAGCATGCCAGATCAGCACAGTTTTCAATATGAGATTATAGCTCATTGACTAACATGTCATCAGGTTCACGTAGTATTTATGGTCGATATGCTCAAGAAATCAAAAGCATTCAATCTTGGGCAAGACATAGATGTGAACTACTAAAACAGAAGACCTGAAAATATTTCAGTTGTGATAAATATATACCTTTAAAAGATGTTTTCATTTATTTTCCAAGGAAGACAATATCTGCTTTAAAATCACATGTCTCTGGAAACTTCCTATGCTCTGGTGTCACCATGTCCCTTAGAGTCCTCTCAAGTCAGGCCATTCCTATAGCCTGTCCTCATAGTAATTGATCCCAGAGAAGAGGACTGCACACTGTATCCTTAAATATCATTTTTCTATCACCACCACTCAAAAACCCTACTCTTTTGCAGTGTAAGTCATCCATGTGTGCAGCACACATTAATCCATGTAGTCCTTCTGCTGGAGAAGGTTTTAAAGAAAAAAGAAATTACTTGGCAAAACATAAATTTGTTGTTCTTGTTGTTTGCTTATTTGTTTGTTTTATTAGTAGTCTGATTGGCAACCAAGATTTGGGATTGATGAAGAAAGCTGATTCAAAATAAATGGATTTTGGAATCTGTTTCCCCATTCCTTTCATGCTCCCTCTTCCGTCTCCTCATTTTCTTTCTTGGTGATCCTATGCAGCCTTTTAGTTTCAACTACACCTCTCAGTAGGTGGTTTACTGTTCATCCTACAACTCTAGCTCAGATTTCTCTCCTAAATGCAGTTCAGAATTTCCAGCTGCCCACGGCACATTTCCACATGGTTGTTCTCTTCAGATTCAAAATCAGCATTTTACTGAAGTTCAATAAATACTCATTTAATCTAAAATTTTCATTTTCCAGATGTGAAAACTGAACCCTAGAATGCTTTGCTAGGTAACCTATAGCTGTCTACTGAAAACAAAATTATAATTAAAACCTATTTCTCTAGAATCAAAGCCAAAAGTTTCTTCTTTGAGACAACTAAATAAAACTAGTAAACCCCAGACTTACAAAACAGGAAAAAAAAGGAGGCTTAAAATACCCCCATCAGGAAGGAATGATTTTAGGTTCTTGAATTTCCAATTATTCTTTAGTGAGATTCTTAATTTTGTCATCCATTTCTCTTGAGCATATTATTTACAGTTATCTTAAATTCCACTATCTGAATCACCTGTGGGTGTTTCTATTGTCTACCTTTTACCCTGTGATCCCGGCTAGTAACGTATATTGATTACAAGATGCTGCACATAAAAAACTGAGGAGGAACTAGAGGATGTCTTCCTCCAAAGTGTTTTTCATAAGCTTCTGGAAGGCAGAGTAGGAGCAGACTGTTAGTCCAATCAGGGACTGAGTTGATTGGGTTAAGGGTTTCAGTCTTTGTCAGGCCTGGTCTATTTCTGGTTTGCCCTTATTCCTTGCATATAGCCCTTCATGGATCTCAGCTGAGAGTCTGGGTTCATCCACTGTGGCAGACCTTGCACCCCAGTTCTTTTTTCCCCAGCATAATGAAACTGCTAATAACTGCTTTCTGCTTACCTTCTCTGCCTTCTGGCCTACACTGCCTTGAAGGCAAAAGTGGCTTAGGAGGTAAAGCTCACCTCTCTGCAATTCCCTTTATTTGGGGATTATGGCTCCTCAAATCCTGGCTGCCTTCGTAATCATCCACTGCCTTCAAGCAGATGTTTTTCTGTATTTTATCCAGATTCTCTAGTTACTCTAGGTAGGAGAATTGGTTAGCTTTCAGTCAGTCTATCATCACTGGAAGCCTGGGTATATTTTGAAAGTACAGTGAATCGGATTTGCTGATAAAATGCATGTGAGCTGTGAGTAAAAGAGACTAGTCAAGAATGACTTCAAGTTGTTTATTTGCCCTGATAAACTGTAAGGATGGAGTTGCAGGTAACTATGATGGGGAAGCCTGGTAGAGGAGCAGGTTCTGGGGAAAATTAACGGGCTCAATCATAAACATGTTAAAGGGATACAGATACTTATTACTTATACAAGTGGTGATGTTGAGTGGGCAGTTGGATATACAAATCTGGAGTTCAGGGGAGAAGTCCAAGATTGAGACATGAATTTGAGGATCATCAGCCTATACATTTGGAGTTTAAAAGGCAGTGGCTGAAATATACATAACCTTGTAATGCAAAACAGCCAGTGATAATCACAGGGTCCTTCCATGAATCTTCATGGTTTATAGCAGAAATTTCAGATCAAAATTTCTGAAGTGGGGTGAAAGAAGTCAGACAGAGGTAGGATTCTGTGCTTATAAACAAATCCTATCACTCCTAGTGTCTTTAAATGTAATGACAGACAAACAATTATGATTAGTTTCTCTTCTCACTCAGGTAGGAAAGGTATCTCATAAAGTCTGATCTGTAATAAACCACACTGCTTGTGTATAATGTATCCTATAATTAGTGCCAGTATCTTAAGGTGCTGACGGTTCAAAGCATTGCCACAGATGCCACTTAGGGGACTATCAGGAGAACAAGCACTACACAGACCAAGATCAGGAGATCAAGGTTCTACCACTTGCTCCCCTGCTAACCAGTTGTGAGACCATGGCAAGATTATTTTATTTCTCTGGGCTTCAGTCTTCTCCTTTGCAAAAATGTAAGGATTAGATTCAATTCTCTCAGGTCCTTATAGCTCTGATGCTTTATGAGGCTCTCACTTCTCATAGAGAAGAATGAATTAATAACTAAAAATGAATATCATTAACTTACAAGATAATGACTTTATAAGAGATAAATATTTGAAGAAACTTAATAAACCAGGTTATAGTATATTTAATAATTAAAAAAAAAAAAAAAACCCAAACCCGTTGCAGGTCGATTCTGCTAATAGTGACCCTATAGGACAGAGTAGAATTGCCCCATAGGGTTTCCAAGAAGCAGCTGGTGGATTCGAAATGCCGACCTTTTGGTCAACAGCCACAGCTCTTAGCCCCTGCACCACTTCTTTAACAGATACATAAATCAGCAATTGACTCTTACAGGGATTTTTATTTATTTTTGTATTTGTTTTGTTTTTATCATCTGTGCAAAATGTTTTGGCTTTTGTTTGTAATCTAAAAGCAGTCTTCCTCTGACTGATGTGTCTGCTTTACACAAATCCTAGTATTTCCAGACGATTCCAATTGCTTTGAATCTGCTCACATCTGGTCACAATAAAGACAAAGCTGTAATACTATTTTTAAAAATAAGTTAAAATGATCTTGGAAGCCAGAAACAACAACCATAACAACAGAGACTGCTAGGACTGGCGAGGGGAGCTGCTGCAGATACCCTCCTCTTGGTCATTATTCTCTCCATTACTTTGTTCATGCTTGCGCCCACACAATGCCTTGCATCGAGCTATCAGTCCAATCTCAGTATTTCTTTCAAGATCAAGCTCAACACTCAGTTCACTAGCCCTTCTCTTCTAAAAGCCCTTGATTCCGCAAGGGATAGAGCCAGGTTCATCTTCAGTCTCCTCCCTGCTCCATTTATGAGCTTTCACACCACTTTTAACATCTGCGTCAAGTATAGCCATCATTGCACTCCCTAGCTGATCAGGAAACATCCAGATGTGCCCTCACCAACTCTTCATTCCCCACCTCAATATTCTGCACCAAACTATGACTATATCCCCTGCCCTGTTCTACTGGATGACAGGTACATTAAAGCAAAAAAAAAAAAAAAAAAGATGATTAAATATGTAGCACATGCAGGTAGGAATAAAAACATTTATTGAATTCTCCAGTTACTGCAGGTTATGGGAACACTGGATTAGTGTATAAAGGGAAGAAGATTTCTGTGTAGTAGATTTAGCTTTACCATGTTTTAGTCTGAATGCAAGTTAACTCTTCCATCAAAATACAAGATGGTCCATATAATTCTTCTGGTTGTTAGGCACAAGACAGAAAAATTGTTCCACATAACATAATGCTAATAGTCAAACTGCAAACTCGCAGACAGGCAAGAACGAAGCTCCAAAGAAGGAGAAGGGTCTTGGTTCAGAGCACAGGCGCTGGGTTCAGACTGCCAGGTTCAAACCCTGCCCCGTCAGTTACCAGCATGGTAACGTGGGGAAGTTCTCCAAATCACTAACCTTCCCAACAATGAAATGGAGATAGCAGTCGCTCCTACCTCACCGAGTGTTTGTAAAAATTAAGTAGTTCACACATATACAGAGAACAGGTAAGCGTTTCTAACTATTGTTAAGAGGTTCCTCATGTTAAACATATCAAGTAGCAAATTAGGAACTGATAGAGCTAGTAGAAAAACCTGTACATAAAATATGAATTTGATCAATTCCAACTAAAACAATTGAGGATTTTTAACAATTAGCAATCAGTCCTGATATGGAGGGGACACATATTAGGAAGAACTATGTGGAACACAGAAGAAGATCATCACGCACACAAACATTTCAGAGAAAACAGGCCCACAATAGATCAAGGAGAGAACATTCCCACAGCTTCCAATTCCTTATCATTAATACCAGGACCATACTGTGAGTCACTGTGGAGTTTGCCATATGTATACATAAAGTATAATGTTTATAAAGTATTATATTACCTGAACACAATTCATACATATGGTTCAGATCCTCTCACCTATTATTATTGTCGTTATATGCCGCCAAGTCAATTTCAACTCAGAGCAACCCCACGTGACAGAGTAGAACTGCCCCATAGGGATTTCTAGGCTTTTTTTTTTTTTTTTTTTAATCTTTATGGCAGCAGATCACCTGATCTTTCTCCCAAGGAGCCGCTAGATGAGTTTGAACAGCCAACTTTTTGGTTAGCAGCTGAGCTCTTAACCATTATGTCCCCAGGACTCCTTTCCTCTCACCTAGTCAGATTTCATGTTTTTACTAAACTTCAATTTACTTAAGTGCCTAAATAAGTATTAGTACCTTGTGATCCAATGTGTCTGGATCAGGGGGTGGACAGACGAGGTTAGAAGCCCTTCTTTCAGAATGTTGCCTTCTGACATTCTTCAGAATGTCTTTCCTGTACTTCCCATCTGAACTGTGGTCAGAAAAGAGACTTGGTGCTCAAAAATCAATTGTGCTGCTATTTATGGGGCACCTATTATGACTAAGTCCTCGACTAGAAGCTGTTAATTATGTATGCATTTTTGACAATGTCAAGAGTTGGACACTAACAGTGGGATGCTGATCTTAAATTCTCGTAAAAAGACCAGGCTTAATAGTCTGACTGAGATCGGAGGGACTCCGATGGTCATGGTCCCCAGACCCTTTGGCCCAAATTAGAACAAGTCTCGAAACCAACTCTACAGACAGGGATTGGCCTGGACTATAAGGTAGACAACGATGCTAGTGAGGAGTGAACTTCTTGGCTTAAGTAGACACATGAGACTATGCAGGCGACCCCTGTCTGGCGGCGAGAGAAGGAAGAGGGGGAGAGGAGCTGGTTGAATGGACACAGGGAATAGAGGGTGGAGAGCAGGAAGTGATGTCTCATTAAGGGGAGAGCAGCTGGGAGTGCACGGTTGGGTGGGTATGGCTTTTTATATGAGAGACTGGCTTGATTTGTAAATTTTCACCTAAAGCACAATAGATAAATTGTTACTAAAAAAAAAAAAAAGAATTGGACACTATTATCCCCATTTCAGGTAACAGAAAACCAAGACTCAGAAATTAAATCACTTTTCAAAGGTCATACACCTCGTAAGAGAAGCCAGGGTTTGGCCCAAGGTTGATGTGACTCAGTACTCTTTCCACCATCTCACATAGTTTCTAAAGAAGGAGGACAGAGCATGGAGGGAGGAAATATAGACAAAGAACCACACCAAAAGATTCACACCATCAGAGGATGGTAAAGCAAGTTCCTTATTTACGAATGGGTAACTTATTAAGAATGTCTGAAACCAAAACATAAAAGCTTTATAGGAATTCTACTGTATAGTTCATGTAAGGATAACTATTCAACAGCTCTAGATAATGTATTAATCGAATATGGAAAAAAATGTCCAATACCTTCTAATTAAGGAACTTGTGAAGAAAGCACAAAGGATAGAGCCAATTTGCCACATAGAGGCTGGGAAATAATGTCAAGAAAGGCTTTGTAGACGAGTGAATCATTATCTGAGTTTCATAAACTAGTAGGCATGTATCAAGTGGAGAGGTATAGGGGAGGAAGCAGGAGATAAGAATTCCCAGCAAAGGGAGACCAACATGAGCAAAAGCACAGAGACCTGAAATGGCTTAATCTGTTCTATAAGGAGCAGTTGGGTCTATTTGGTTGGTTGGTTTTTAGGTAAAATTTAGATACAGAGAAATGTACACCTCACTGAATTTGGACATATTCAACTGTGTAACCTATTCTCCAATCAAGATACAAAATGTCATAATCCCTAGAAAGACCCCTTCTGCCCCTTTAAGCCAATCTCCACCACCCCTAATCAATTTCTGTTCTAATTTTTGTCAACATGGATTGGTTTTGCCTGCTCTTGAATTTCATATTAATGGAATCATCCAGTATATATTCATGTGCCTGGGTATCAACATAAGGCTTGAGATTTGTCCATGTTGTGTGTATCAGAAGCACATTCCTTTTTGTTGATGAGTAGGATTTCATTGTATGGGTATGCCACAATATGCCTATCCATTAAGGAGCAAGTTGTTTGACACGGCTAAAGTGCACAGTTTATCTGGGGGCGGGTTAAGGAATGGAGGGCATTTCTGAAAATGAACCTGATAAGGTAAAAAAGACAGGTCCAAAATCATGGCACATGGCTTACTGAGGAGTTTGGATATTACTCTTAAAGCAATAGGGAGACATTGAGGAATTTTAAGGGTACGGTGGTATACAATCAGAAATAAAGATCTGTCTTATTGCTGAGGGAAATTCTTAATTTCTAATCAGTAGTGGCTCACAGTCACCTCAAGTTCTGAGTATTTATAAGAGTTGTACTAAGAGGATGTGCTCCCTCTAATATACTTCATTTTCATATTCAGCGAACAGGTCTGAGCATTTACTGTTTGTAAATGTCATTTGATTCTGCCTTGCATTCTCCAGTTACCCTGTGGTGATGGGAGGATTTGACCCTGCTCATTCTTTTTGACAGAAAACAAAACTCTGTGATTGAGATTTTAGCTAAAGTCAGGTGCGCCCACAATACAAACACATGGTTGCATCAGTTCAGAGCTGCTATCATTTAAACATCTCATGCTCAATCTTGTAATGACTACCATTGCCAAGTGGCCAGTTGTGGAGTTTTTGTGTACCGTCCAATGTAAAGGTTTTTCTGAGTCTTTTGATGGTGACTTGCACCAAGAACACGTTCACACACAATACCCTGGGCTCTATTTTGTCACAAGTAGCTCCAAATTAAGAAAGATAAAAACAATAAAGCCTATAAATTTCTAAAGCTTTTAAAGAGTCCAAATTATTTGCTTGTTTCATCCTCCTTTATTTAAAACTCACTTCCTGGAGTAAAATTATTTGAGAAAATCGAACTTTTAGTGAACATAATTGTTTTAATACAGAAAAAAAACCTACTCACTGATAATGCACTACATGTTTCACAAAATGCTTGTGAGTCAAGTTATATGTCAGGAAATTTTGAAATGAAGCATGGCAAGTGATGCCAGATACAGTGGGGAGAAAAGAAAGTATTGCCATAGGAAAATATGAAATGTGAGTTATTTGCCAGCAGTGGGCCTCCTGTAATTCAGGGAACAAAGAACACAATGAAGACAGGCCAAGCTCAGAGATTTCCTGGCAGGTAGGAGAAGTTGGGATCATGAATATCTAAAAACTGGAAGCAATCCATATGGCAAAGGCCTCTGATGGGCAATCCAGGACAGAAAGACTCATCGGCCAAGCCCTTCAACAATCATGAGACAGATGGACATTTAGAAGACTGATTGTTTTGCTGTATTCTCTTTTGTCCATTCTCAGTTTATTATAGTTAAATATGTGTGTGTGAGATATGTATATATATGGAGCAGGATAATTTACGGTTCATCCTATATTTTCTTCCCTGCCTTTTTCTACTGATGCAGAAAGTAGATTCCATGTTTATTTGTTTCAGGAGGATTTCCTGGCAGGACATCCTCATCTTTCTTTTCACAATCTTAGCAATTTAGGAGGAATGGAGTTTGCAAAGAGAAAGATGTCCCCAGGCTAGATTAGGTGCCAATAGGCTGGGAGTGATCTTGCAATCCATGGATACACAAAACTTCAAGGAAACTTGATCCTATGCATAGGTCTCCTGGACTGACCAACCAAAAACTAAACCAAACCCATTGCCATTGAGTTGATTCCAGCTCATAGCAACTCTATAGGACAGAGCAGAACTGCCCCATACCATTTCCAAGGAGCGCCTGGTGGATTCGAACTGCCGACCTTTTGGTTAGCCTTAGCTATAAATCACGACGCCACCAGGGTTTCACCAAAGAGTCCCATAAACCAAGATAATGGTACGAAGAGAAGAGTCATCTGATTTATAGAGCAAGGTAGGTTGAGATGATGGGGATTGCAGTGGTTCTACTTCCCTCCTCGCTCTAAGCAGTCTTAAGCTTCCAGGCCAATAGTAAGGGACATAAAGAGCACCCACACAACAGACCACCAAGCTCCCTGGCCAAGTTCAAAGGTGAGGAAGCACAACTGATTTTTCAGTGCCAAGTCTCTTTTCTGACCACAGGTCAGATGGGAAGTATAGGAAAAACAATGTGGATTTACAATCGCTTGATTATTACTGACACACTATTCATACTCTTCACCCAGCAGCTTTTAAACCTCTAGAATCAATATAACACTTTTATATTTAACTCAAATTCTTTCCCTCTTCTCTTTACCTTTTATCTGACACATGAAACCATCAGACTCTTCCCTGAACTTCCCCCACAAAGTGAGATTGCAAAACTATGTATTCCCCACTTCTAGTTTTGTTCATTGACCCAAAATCCTCTGTTTCTTGCTCAGTCTCTGGGCATCGCGTTTAGCTTGGGAGAAATCCTTCTCTCCTCAAATCATATTCTCTCCATTGGGCTTCAGTTTTGAAAACAAAATCCAAGACGTCTTCTGTGATGATTAATTGTATGTGTCACCTCAGCTAGGCGATAATGCCCAGTTGTTTGGCCAAACACTGGTCTATCTGTCTTCTGTGATGGTATTTTATAATTATGGTTAATATTTACAATCAGTTGACTTAAGAAGATTATCACAGTCGAAGGCCTTAACGAAAAAAAAAAGAGGTTTCCAGAGAAGAGGGAATTCTGCCTTAAAACAGTAATATATAATACTGCCTGAGTTTCTGACCTGCCCTATATATTTCAGACTTGCTAGCCTCTACCATCATATAAACCAATTCCTTAAAATGAATAAAGCACTCTCTTTTTCGCGACGACCTTGTTGTAAGTCAGCTCTGATGTTAAGTCAAATACCTTGTTTTAGTTTTCATTATTCATTATTATTATTGCCTGTTATTATCAGTATCTTTACGAATCATAACAGTGAACATCTAAGAATAACAGCATTGGCAAATTACATGCAGCAACACTGTATGCAGTATATATTACTAATGGTTAGCTGTGCCAAAAAAAAAAAGACGGTCGTAAGTGTGGCTTGTTGTAACTCAATTATGTCAATACGTTGTAAGTCAGAGACTACCCAAATATGTGTGTGTGTAAAAAAAAAAAAAAAAAGTATATACATAATATGTATTTGTATTTGTGCATGTATGTGTATATATATGAGTATATACATGCGTGTGTGTATATACATGCGTGTGTGTATATACATGCGTGTGTGTATATACATGCGTGTGTGTATATACATGCGTGTGTGTATATACATGCGTGTGTGTATATGTATGTGTGTGTGTATATATATACATATATATGTATATATGTATATATGTATATATGTATATATGTATATATGTATATATGTATATATATATACACACATGCATACAGACCCCTGGTGGTGTAGTCACTCAGTCACTCCTTGGAAACCCTACAGGGGAGTTCTATTCTGTCCTACAGGGTCGCTATGAGTCAGAATCGACTCAATAGCAACAGGTACAGGTTTTATATATATATGTATATATGTTTCTATATATGTTTCTCTAGAGAACCCTTAGCAATACATTCTCCCACAAACTTCCTCAGAGGGGGGAAACACCCTATTACTCTTTTGTATGGGAAAAAAAAATTAAAAGGAGTTTTTCTCATCATTACGATAAGGGCTTATTTCCAGGGCAACTAGGAATAGAACATGCATAGAGATTTGCCATTTCTGAAATGTTAATTCTACTGGGTCTAACCAGGGCTGTATTGGAGGCTCCCCTTCTTTCTTCAACTGAAGAGCTGTAGAGCTTTCCTGGTTGTCTTCCTGCTTTGACTGTCTCTCCATAAACTCTGACCAATATTTTTCTAAATTTGCCCTCCTAACAATGGGTATTAAGCTAGAAAGATGTAACTATGCTAGAAATATGACCAGTGACCCCCAGGACCTATCTGAAACTTTGGTATTATATAAGAAACCACCAAGGTACCTGGACAAAGAAAACCAAAGATGACTACAATTGTATTTCCCTCCAGTTAAGCAGGGTAGGGAAACCCTGGTGGCATAGCAGTTAAGAGCTATGGCTGCTAACCAAAAGGTCTGCGGTTCAAATCCCGAGCCACTCTTTGGAAACCCTATGGGGGAGTTCTACTCTGTCCTATAGGGTTACTATAAGTTGGAATTCACTCAAGGGTAATGGGTTTTTGGTTGGTAGTAAGCAAGGCAGGAGTCAGAATATTAATTCCATTTCTCCCTTAGTGGAGGCAATAGTTAGGAGCAGTTTCTAGAGTCAGACTTCCAGTGTGTTGATCCTAGCTCATCAGGAGCATGTGATTTCGTTAAGGTGCTGTGATGATTAATATTGTGTGTCAGCTTGGCTGGGCCATGATTCTCAGTGTTTTTATGCGATCACTCCCATGATGGAATCTGCTATGAGTAGCCAATCTGTTGAAAGGGAGTTTCCTTGAGGGCGTGGCCTGCATCTGAATATAAGCAGATGTTCTGGCTTTTTGCTCACTCTGGATCATGTTGCCTCCTGTTTATTTGACTTCTGACTCTTGGGACTTGAGCTATCAGCTTATCTATAGATCTGGGGATTTGTCCATCTTCACAGCCTAAGAACTTGGGTTCACCAGCCGATCTTGGGTTCGCCAGCCCCTGTAGCTTCGTGAATCAAGAGAAGCCTCTATCCTAATCCACAGACTTGGGACATTCCAGCCTCTAAAATCATGTGAGCCATTTCCTTGATATAAATTTCCTATATATATATATATTTATATCCTTTACTGGTTTTCCTTCTCTAGAGAACCCAACCTAAGACAGGTACCTACCCCTTCTCTGTCTCCAATTCCTCATCGCAGGTGAGAATTCTAATAGTGATGTTCCCTAGTATTGTTGGGCAGATTAAGTGAGCTAGAATGCATAAGTATTCCTATTACAGAGAGCAAAAAAAGGAAAACTGGGGGAGAGTCACATTCTTTCTCAGAAGTTGGACTCACCATTTCTGCTTACATTCCATTGGCCAGATGTGCTCATGGGGACACATTTAGAATTAAGGAACTTCAGGGAAGGTTATCTTTATTCTGAGAAGGCATGAGCTAAAATTTAGGGCTTCTCTTCCTGAGAGAAAAAGAGAGAATAAATATTGAAGAATAATTAACATTCTACCACAGCTATCTCTTCAAGACAGAGTTTGTAGAAGGATATTCATTCCTCTTACAAAAACTAATTGAGCCATTCAACACTATATTGAGATCTTGCAAGATGTGCGAGGTGAAGAATGTTGTTTTTTTCCAGAATGATAAATAGTTCCATGAGGTATGCTAACGAAGGGAATAGTCCTGTATTTAGAAACCTAGTCTCTTATAATAAAGTGAGCATAAAATAAGAGCTTCCCAAGAATGATTTCACTTGATGCCATAACTATCTTATACATCCTTTCCTAACTTATTGACTTGGTTAGGTTCCAAAGACCGAGTCGTTATGCAAAATCGGCAGTATGCAAAAATGGAGGATGACTACATCATTACACTACTGCCAAATAACACCATTACATAACAGCCAACCCACTAAGAATCATGGCCCACCCAAGTCAACGCATAACCTTAACCATCACAGCCGTTACTGTCTTCTCAACCTCAGCATTCGTTACTGTTACATGTATGTTGTTAATGTGCAAGATAGTTGAATAGTAGATTTTTTCTATTATCATAAATCCAAAATGTCTACATGGACATAGTCCATAAGTAAGGAGAAGGTGTAAGGTAGACAGGGCAAGCATTATATCCCAAGTTTATAGATTAGAAAATTGAAGCTAATTCAGGTTGCTGTGTTCATGCAACTGTTTCCAGTAGCAAAATGTAGTTGCTTATCCATGATTTCAGACCACAAAGACAAGTATTCTTTTCATTACGTTAAGAAGCCCTGGTGGCACAATGGTGAAGAGCTCAGCTGCTAACCAAAATGTCGGCAGTTCTAATCCACCAACTCCTCCTTGGAAACTCTACAAGGCAGTTCTACTCTGTCCTGTGGAGTCTCTATGAGTTAGAATCAACTTGAGGGCAATGGATTTTTTGTTTGTTTGTTTTGGTAAGGAGCCCTGGTGGTGCAATGGTTAAGCCCTTGGCTGCTAGCCAAAAGGCTGTGGGTTCGAATCCACCTGGCGATCTACTTCTGTAAAGATTACAGCCAAGATAACCTTATGGGGCAATTCTACTCTGTAACATAGGTTGCTATGATTGGGAATTGACTTGACAGCACTCAATAACAAGTCCAGTTTTGCCATCTATATAAATATCTAACCACTATTTACAGCACTTTTTTATACGAGGAAATGACTTCAAGTAAGGTGTTATAATGACAAACATGTGTTTTAGGAGTTGGGATGTCTGAATTCTGTTCTCAACCCTACCGCTACTTAGTTTTGTGATTTGGGTAAATAAGTAATATCATATGCTTCAGTTACCAGATCCAAAAAGGTGAGTTTTGTAGCTTTACTCTTAGCTGTATATAATATGTCTCCACTACAGTATAAGCTACTCCTACGCAAGGATTTTGCATATCAAATAACTCTATAGTATGTGATCTGTTGGACTTGATGAACTCTAAGGTTTCATGGAAATTTTTGGAATTCCCACAAAGCATCCAAGAAGCACTCATTAACTGCCTGGTGAGTAAATAAAAGCGCTTTTGAATTACGCTGTTCGGTTGAATAAATTATTTGAAACTTGCAGCAAGTGAAGCAAAAGGAAATTGAGATATTCTAGGAAGCAAGGTGCATCAGACAAGAGTCTAGGAAAAAAATTATTTTTTAATGAATTTAACTGCTGATAATTAGAACTGGCAGTAGAAATTAGCATAAACACACCATCCAAATGATAATGCAACTAGAACATTGTTATAAATTCTTAATCCTCTTTTAAGAATAGAAAATGACAGCTCATCAAAGAGCAATTCATCAGGGTTCATCTAACATTGACCCGAATGCGTCACTGCTCTGAACTGTGGTACCCGTTCCAATTTACCAGGCACAATTCTTGGCGGGGCAGAAAAGAGAATTTTCATATATTAATAACATTTAGATTGGTAAGTTTCAGTTTTTTTTTTTTTTTGCTAAAGAAAATGTTCCATTTTTCAAAGGAATTATTAGGCAGAAGTCCAATATAATAACAACAATAGCAATAACCAATATGTATTGAGCACTTACTAAATCTCAGGTACTATTATAAACATACATATTAATATTAATCCATTAAACCTTATAACACCCGGAGATAGGTAACATAATCATTCTCAGTTTATGGCAGATGAAGAAACTGGACAATAAGGGAGGATAAGTAAATTGTCAAGGTCATTCAATTTATAATGGAGGGAGCCAATTTTCAAGACAAGCAGTCTGCCCTGGAGCTCACATGCACTCTTTGCTTCCATATACAAAACAGATGTAGCAGACCTGCTCTGGCTGGAAGTGAGTGGACATGATGGAACACTTCCCAGTGTTGCCTGCTGATCTAATGAAATGAAATCTGCTTTCAGATCACCTCACATATGGATACCTGGAGAAGTACCTCTAATGTCGTCCTTGGATTTATCAGATAGACCTCACGTCCATTGTAACTTCATATTTATAAATAAATCTGACTCCTCTGCATTTAATTTTCCAAGTCAGATCTAAGATATAATCATGTCTGAGTAAGATAACAATTCATTCTCTGAAGTCTCCATAATGGAGTGGAAGTGCAGCAGTAAACTGGAGGTTCCCCACAGCAACAATATATGTCCAGGTCAACTATAACTACAATAACAGATGTCATGTGACTGGGGAGAGTAACGATCACAAGGAACCCTATCTTTTATATATCCAAGAGATGATCAACAACCATCATTGGTTAGAAAAGCATATTAAAAAGGTAAAAGCCATGATTTCCATTTCCACTTGGTGGGTATATGAACTGCAGTCTGTAAGCCTATACTTTAGTCATAGTGAGCTCTCTTGCAAGTGAAAGACCTGTTCCTCTTTTGGAGGACCTTTCTCTTTCTCCACCAGATGAAGTAGGAGGTACCCCAAATCACAGTCCCTTGGCTGTGGTCAGTGCAGGTGACCAAAATAGAACAGGCAAGAGAGAATGACCAACAAATAATCACCAAAACTCAACTATGGTGTAAGACACTCAAATATATTAACCTGACTATATGTCAGCACAATATTTTCTTATTCAAAAGACAGCAAAATTTTGTGTAGGCAGTAGCACAGACCTCATATCATAACAAAGCAACTTCCACATGCTTTTAAAACCCCTTCTTCTAATTCAGTGCAATAAATGTTTATCCAGCCCCTTCTCTGTTCACGGCACCAATGATGCTGAGATGGCAAAGGCAGGGGATTGCCTCCCAAGATAGCATAGTATTGATCATCTTTGTTCATCTGTAACCTTTATCTGTCAGCCATTTGTCTCTTGTTATGGGTAAAAATTTTCATCTTAAACATTTTCCCTGGACAGTGAACAATCTGACTGACTCTCCTGACCTGGCCACAGTAGGGAGGAACCACCACTCACTTCTGCACCATTGAAGCAGCCTCGAAGGGCAGGAAGGTTCCAGGTTGGGCCTACAACAATGTTTACCCAACAGAAGTTTAATAAACTTTGCTAGCAGCTGTGACCTAGTATAGAGCATGAACCATGCATAATAATCCTTGCCTTGTTTGGTATTACTGAGGTTTCACCATTTCTTGCAAGATCAATTGGCTGTTTTAGAAGAAAACGCCTCATGCTGGGAACAGTATGTAAAGAAGGTATATCTGATAGATCAATGGTATTGAACTAAGGTTTTTTTTTTTTCAGGCTTAACCTTGAAAATGCTTAGTTCTGACCAAAGAAATGGACAGAAAGATGGAATGTGTGTACTACGTAGAAAATAAGATTTCCAATTCTAGACATCAGTCCTTTATAAGAAGTTCCAATTATTACGAATCTTTTCAGAAAACATAAACTAGGAATATACATCAGTTCATAATAACACTAAATTTGGCTTGAGATTTTGAAAGCCTATTATTTAGATATGTAACTAGATAACTGTTACTCCTGCTGTGATCAGGGATTATAAACTATGCAAGTGAGATTGTTATGCTTCACTGATTACCTTTCCTTACATTTAATCTTAAATTTCTTTTTGGTGTAAAAACAGATGAATGTACAGACCCCTGGATGAAGTATTATGACTGACACAATGTCGGGAATTCATATTGGAAAGTTTATAATTGATAACAATAATTTAACATCACTTTTTTAAAAAGTGAAATTGATGAAATCATTATACCACTGTAGAAAGCACAGAAGTTGGCGATTCTGTAGTCATTTACAAAAGAACATAAAAAGTAAAGCACTCATTTTTCCCAAGAGAAATGCAAATACAATTTCCTAAGCAAAATCTATTCACGCTGGAATTTTTATTAGCCTTCTGTAATGGAAAGGCTATTAAATATATATTGTTTTGTGCTTCTGAACAGTTTTCACATCTTCTTAAGTGAAGACAAGATCAGTATTGTATTCTGAAAAGTACCATTCATGCATTGTAAGCACCGGTTCACAATGCAACGGGCTGGATAAGGCTAAATAAATTCCAAAATCTAAATAGGGCAAATGTGTTAAGATGAATGATAGCCTTATTACTTGCTTCATAGGTGCCATGGAAAAGAACACAAAAAATCTGAGGTTTGAAGCTAGCTTTTACTAAAATGGTCTTTAAAGCCATTTATGTGAAAGTGCAATGACATCTAGTGGCTGATTCAGCACACTGCCACTGTGTACTCACTACCTTTGGCCCGCCTCCATTTTAAAATGATCCAAAAACAGGCAAATAAACCTGGCATTTTTTTTTTTTTTTTATTCATGGCCAACATAAAAGATGGAAAGCTAGTTTACTGCAATTAGGAAAAAAACTTTTATTTAATGAATTAAAACGGACAAAATGAGAATAAGAGTAATTTGAGAGACAGAGAGCATTGTCCTCTCCCCTTCATACCCGTGTGTTGGTTCTACATGAACCTGATAAGAAATTTTTTTAGAGTCAATTCCATCATTTCAATGAGGATGATACAACGAATCAAGCCTTGTTATTGCCTATTCAGCTACTGTCAGAGTTGGCAACTGTATGATAATGTCCACTTGTGCAAAATAATGGACAAACTTTGATCTTGATTCAACCCCAACCCCAGTGAACCAAGAAACCTCAGCTACAGCACTTTATAAACTAACTCCTTTTATTTTCTAAGGAGTTGATCCAATCAGACTCTATGAAAACATTTGTTATTGTTGTGTGTCATCAAGTCAATTCTGACTCACAGCAACCCTATAAAACAGAGTAGAACTACCCCATAGGGTTTCCAAGGCTGAAATCTTTGTGGGAGTATATTGCCAGGTCTTCTCTTCCATGGAGCAGCTGATGAGTTCAAACCACTAACAATTCAGTTAGCAGACAAGCGCTCAACAATTGCGCCACCAGCCCTCCTCTGAAAACATTTACTGAGTTTTAAATTACAGTCAGCTTATGGATCCTTTCTTCACAGGTGCATACGTGGATATCACAGAGCAGTTTCTCATTTCAAAAGTACATGGTACATTGCATGAAATATTTAGGCCAACATTAACCCCAAAGAGTCCGCTACAGAGTGTGACCAACTACAAAGAATCTCACAAGCAAACTAGTAAATTAGCCAATTAGTAAACTTCTTGGCTTATTTCCTTTCACTTACTTTGGCCATGTTATCAGTAGGGACCAATTCCTAGAGAAGAACATCATGCTTGGTAAAGTAGACAGTCAGCAAAAAAGATGGCTCTCAAGGAGATGGATTGACACAGTGGCTGCAATAATGGGCTCAAACATACCTACTATTGTGAGGGTGGCACAGGACTGGGCAACATTTCATTCTGTTATATATGGGGTTGATACGAGTTGAAACTCATTTGATGGCACCTAATGACAACAACCAAAATTAGAAAAGACAACAACCAAAATTAGAAAAGAAGGAAAGGGAGAAAATAATCAAACTGACAGTTATAAGAGTTCTGAGAGTTTTCCTCATACTCCAACTGCTCCCAGACAGGTTAGCCAACAGACCTGATACAACTAGTCCCTCCAAGAAGTACAAGCACAGAAGCAAAATGTAGCCCAAGAGAGGAAGCACACAGCTTGGGGAGAATTTGCAAACCCTACATGCAGTCCAATCCCTCTACTGGTGGGCTAATGGTTTTTATTGCTTTAGGAAACTGGCAGAACAAGCTCTTAGAATCTTACTTCCTTGCAGATTCCACTCTGAGTCAGGCTGCCCTAACTTTTACTTCAAGCATACTCTGAAGGTTGTGCCATTCCTCCAAACAACCTCACAAAGTAAAAGGAGAGCAATGAGCCCAGGGCTGATTCAACCATTGAAAGGACTTCAGAAAGAGAACTTTGATTTTGTTTCTTATGTTTTACACACATTTTAGGAAGGGTGGGAAAGAGACAGTACTATATAATAATGCAGGCAAGGGAACAGACACCATGATGATGAGGCTGGTGTAGTTTTCAAGACAAGAAATGATGTGAGGCCAAATGGAGAGTGGGAAAATGTGACCTGATCTTAGAGATACTGAGGAGATTTATTGCATAAGATTTGATGACTGGTTGGACGTGGAATACAGAGGGGATGAAGCATTCTGGGCTAATCCCCACAGTTCTGTCTTGGGAGGCTAAATTGTGCCATTCCATGAGCCTGAAAATATAGAAGGAGCTGGGAAGGGGGAGGAGGGAGGCAGGGGCAGAGGGAAAGAGAAACAAAGTTAAGTTAGTACAAATTAGGCTGAATTTTCCGTGTCCACGAGGCTGTTGAATGGATGTGAAGCTCAAGAGAGAGGTCTGGGCTGGCCATCCGAGGCATCAGCTTATATAAGTAGTAAATAAATCACAGTGGAGAGTAAGGAAAACAGACCCAATGACTGATGATCCTAGATTGATGGAAACTACCTTTTGCACCCCAGGGGGAAAATAAAAAAGACTTTTTTTATTTAAAAAATAATAATAACTACTCAAGCTAAACCTCTATTTTATTTCCTCTTTCCAAATTCCTTCTCTTTACTTAATATTTTACTGTGAGTGGGGACTTGACCTTTCAGGGTGGAGTTTCCTTAACACTCTACTATATGACTAACTCACACATGCACACAATTCCTTTTTCAGAATGCCCCTTAGAGGTGCTGTTTTGTTTTGCCGCAGGGCAGGGGTGGCACAAAACAATCTCTGACAATCAGAATCAGGGCCAATCAGGAGCACTTATCTACTCTAGCATCCCCTTTCTTTATGGTCTAAAGAGAGCATTCAAACCCTTCTTGGCACCTATGGGTTAGGTACAACAGACTCAGAGGATAGAACCTCTATGGGGCCCTCAAGGATTCCCAATTCTAAGTTTTGCATCATCTCAATCAACCAAAGAATCAGAGGGACAGGCTTAATATTCTGAGTTCCCATTAGATATTTGCCATTTGAATATCACATTCAAATTATAAAGATAAATGGCAATGAAGTCAGCCATCTGATCCCTCTGGCATCATAAAAACAAAAACTAAACAATAAAATAAATTTTCCTACAACCTCAAAAAATTGTTATGCTTACCTTTTTCCTCTTTAGAAATCTATGCAGTTCTAATCTTAATTACTCACTCCTACAGAAAAATAGCCCTATAGAAAATAGAAGCATGTGTCACCATGGAGATAAAACTAGCATCTAAAAATATATTCATTTAAAAATATTAAAATATTTTGTTGGAGACTTAATAGTTATGATGTGATAAAACCAAACTCACTGCCATCAAGTCGATTATCATAGCGACCTATAGGACAGAGCAGAACTGCCCCAAAGAGTTTCCAAGGAGCACCTGGTGATTCGAACTCCTGACCTTTTGGCTAGTAGCCATAGCTCTTAACCATTATGCCACCAGGGTTTCTGAGAAGTAATGGAGCAGTAGGGAGAGGCCACGAATTTCAGTGACAGGTCAATGTCAGTGCCAATCACTGCTTCTCCCTTTTCCAGCTCTGGAAATTTAGTAAGTTATTTAAACTCTTAGTATGTTTTTCCCCCCCAAAATGTATATTGATGTCAGCCTCCCAAAGATGTTAATATTTCTGAGAGTTTACAATGTGCCAAATCCCTGTTTTAAGCTTTTGACATGAATTAACTCAATTAAGGAAGAGATTTAAAGAGACTATGATGTGATAGGCCAACATTAACCCCAAAGAGTCCCGTATGGAGTATGATGTGTTGAGACTATGATGTGATAGGCCAACATTAACCCCAAAGAGTCCCATATGGAGTATGATGTGATAGTCTCTTTAAATCTCCTCCTTAATTAAACGAGTTAACTCATGTCAAAAGCTTAAAACAGGGATTGGCACATTGTAAACTCTCAGAAGTATTAGCATCTTTGGGAGGCTGGTATCAATATACATTTTGGGGGGAAAAAAACATACTAAGAGTTTAAATAACTTACTAAATTTCCAGAGCTGGAAAAGGGAGAAGCAGTGATTGGCATTGACATTGACCTGTCACTGAAATTCGTGGCCTCTCCCTACTGCTCCATTACTTCCCAAAGGGTGGAGTGGGGAGCAGAGGGAAGGGGAGAGGAGGGAACAGAAGGCTTCATTCTGCCTCTGGATGGGTAGTTAAGGAAGTCTTTACAGAGGCAGTGACCCATGAGCTGGGGCTTGAAGAAAAAAATTCACCAAGTGACAAAGAGCACCAGGAGTAAATTCCAAACAGGGGGAAGACACAGACAAAAGAACCAAGCTGAAGTGTGCACAGCATGTTTGGTATGCCAAGTAGTTCGGTGTGATTGGAGAGCTAGGAGTTCATGAGGAGATCTGGGCATGTGGTGGTGAAGGTGAGGCTGAAAACGTACACTGAGAACAGATCATGAAGGCCTTAAACACCATATCAAGTAATTTAATGGCCTTGATGTGGAGTCATTTGTTGTTTTAAAAAGGAAAGAGATATCATTAGAGAAAGGTAATTTGGGAAAAGTATGAAGAGGCACTGAGAGGCCTGGATAAAAAAAAAAAAAAAAACATTATTAGGAAGTGATTTAATAAAACCCAAATGAGAAGAATGGCAGAGAAAATGGGGCAACAGAAAGAGAATTCTAGAGTTAATTTTGCAATGCTATCACCAAGACTATTTGGAAAGTTGCTGTGGTAGTGAGGATAGGAGTCAAAGATGAAGGTGTTGCCAGCAGGGATGACTGCAAATTAGTTCCACTAAGAGGGTAGAGGAAACACTGGTGGTGTAGTGGTTAAGTGCTACGGCTGCTAACCAAAAGGCTGACAGTTCACATCTACCAGGCGCTCCTTGGAAACTCTGTGGGGCTGTTCTACTCTGTCCTCTAGGGTCACTGTGAGTTGGAACCAACTCAATGGCAATGGGTAAGAGGGTGGAAGTGTACAGGAGGAGAAGAAAGTTTACCAGATAATTGTTGTTGTTGTATGCTATCAAGTCTATTCCATAGTGACTGTTATGGAGTGAGTTGTGTCCCCCAAAAATGTGTGTCAACTTGGCTAGGCCATGATTCCCAGTATTGCCTGATTGTCCACCATTTTGTCATCTGAGGTGATTTTCCTGTGTGTTGTAAATCCTACCTCTATGATATTAATGAGGCAGGATTAGAGGCAGTTATGTTAATGAGGCAGGACTCTATCTACAAATATAGGTTGTATTTGAGTCAATCTCTTTTGAGATATAAGAGAAGTGAGCAGAGAGGAGAGGGTCCTCCTATCACCAAGAAAGAAGAGCTGGGAACAAGCATGTCCTTTGGATCTGGGGTCTCTGCACTGAGAAGCTCCTAGGCCAGATGAAGATTAAAGACAAGGACCTTCCCCCAGAACCAACAAAGAGAGAGAGAGAAAGCTTTACCCTAGAGCTGGCACTCTGAAATTGGACTTCTAGCCTCCTAAATTGTGAGAGAATAAATTTGTTTGTTAAAGACATCCACTTGTGGTATTTCTTTTGTAGTAGCACTATAGGACAAAGCAGAAATTCTCCATAGGGTTTCCAAGGACTGGTTGGTGGATTTAAACTCTCAATCTTTTGGTTGGCAGCCTTACTCTTAACCACTGCACCACCAGGGCTCCAGGTAACTAAGACAGTGACCTGACAGGACAGAGTAGAATTTCCCCACAGGGTTTCCTAGGCTGTCATCTTTACAGGAGCAGATCTCCAGGTTTTTTCTCCTGTGGAGTGGCTGGTGGGTTCAAACTGCCAACAGTTCAATTAGCTCTTAACCAAGCTCTTAACCACTGCATCACCAGGGTTCCTTTACCAGACAATAGTACTTAATTCTGTGTGACCACTAAGATGCCCTTTAAGGCTACCAGGTGAAGATAATAATCAGCTGCTCAGATATGAACTCTGGGTTTGTCGCACTCTAATTGAGGCCTTGGAAATGGATAAGAGAATGAAAATAACAAGGAGCCAAGAACTCACCCCTTGGTAATACCAATATTTATGGGTTCCCAAACAAAATAGAAGCCTGGAAGGAATCTGATAATTACTAGTCAAAAAGTTAAGATGAAAACTGGGAGAAAGTAGTGATTCAGAAACCAAAGGATGTTTCACCATGGTAAATGTCAGAGGTTCTGGAGGATAAAGGGTGAGAAGATAGCAGGTAAGGGGTTGTGTGACCTTTGAGAAGGTTATTTCTAAAGAGTGACAGGGAAGTTGAGGGACGCTGAAACAGTGATTATAGTCTTTCTTTCAAATTAGGCAACAAACGATAGGAACGATGTTGAACTGTAGGGTACTCAAGGTCAAGGGAAGCTGTAATAGCTTTAAGAAGGTGAACTTATTATATATTGACTAGCTGGTAAGGGGCTAGTGAAAAGGAAATTTCTAAAAATATTAGAGAGTTGGGAAATAAGAGTAACTCCTAAGAAGACTAAGTATGGAGTCTTTAAGGGTAACAAAACTCTCATTTTACACATTGCTTTTCCTTTAGTCTCTTGCAAGTCTCCCAAATGTATCTCATTGGCGATGTCTAGAACGTTGTTGTTAGATGCTTACAAGTCAATTCCAACTCTTAGTGACCCTATGTGCAACAACAAAATACTGCCAGGTCCTGCACCATCCTCACAATCATTGCTATGTTTGAGCCCATTGTTGCAGCAACTTTGTCAATTCATCTTGTTGAGGGTCTTTCATTTTACTGACCCTCTATCTTACCAAGCATGATGTCCTTCTCCAGGGACTGGTTCCTCCCGATAACATATCCAAAGTACATGAGACGAAGTCTCACCACTCTCACTTCTAAGGAGCATTCTGGCTGTACTTCTTCCAAGACAGGCTTACTCATTTTTCTGGCAGTCCACGGTATATTCAATATTCTTCGTCAACATTATAATTCAAAGGCATCAATTCTTCAGACTTCCTTATTCACTGTCCAACTTTTATATGCATATGAGGCAACTCAAATTACCATGACTTGGGTCAGGCACACCTTAGTCCTCAAAGTGACACCTTTGCTTTTTAATACTTTACAGAGGTCTTTTGCAGCAGATTTGCCCAATGCAATGCATGGTTTGAGTTCTTGACTGCTGTCTCCATGGGCATTAATTGTGGATCCGAGCCAAATGAAATCCTTGACATCTTTTCTCCATTTATCATGATGTTGCCAGTATAGTTGTGAGGTTCTTTGTTTTCTTTATGTTGAGGTATAATCCACACTGAAGGCTGTAGTCTTTCATCTTCATCATTAAGTGCTTCAAGTCCTCTTCACTGTCAGCAAACAAGGTTGTGTCATACGCTTATTGCAGGTTATTAATGAGTCTTCCTCTAGTCTTGATGCTGCCTTCTTCTTCATATAGTCCAGCTTCTCGGGTTATCTGCTCAGCATATAGATTAAATAAGTATGGTAAAAGGATACAACCCTGAAAAACACTCTTCCTGATTTTAAACCATGTAGTATCCCCCTATTCTGTTCAAACAACTGCCTCAGGGTCTATGTACAGGTTCTGCATGAGCACAATTAAGTGTTCTGAAATTCCCATTCTTTGCAATGTTATCCATTATTTGTTATGATCCGGTCAATCGAATGCCTTTGTATAGGGGATAAGATACAGGTAAACATCTTTCTGGTATTCTCTGCTTTCAGCCAAGATTCATCTGACATCAGCAATAATATCCCTCATTGCACAACCTCTTCTGAATCTGGCTTGAACTTCTGGCAGTTCCCTGTCGAGGTACTGCTACAACCGTTTTTGAATGATCTTCAGCAAAATTTTACTTGGGTATGATATTAGTGATATTTTTCAATAATTTTCAGCAATCTGTTGGGTCACCTTTTTTTGGAACAGGCACAAATATGGATCTCTTCCATATTTGTAGCTTGGTCAGGTAGCTGTCTTCCAAATTTCTGGGTATAGACAAGTGACTGCTTCCAGCATTGCACCAATTCGTTGAAGCATCTCACTTGGCGTTCCATCAATTCTTGGAGCCTTGTTTTCACCAATGCCTTCATTGCAGCTTGGACTTAATTCCTTCAATACTATTCCTTCTTGATCATATGCTACCTCCTGGAATAGAAAAAATCCAAGCCTCAAGTTGCAATATTGAAGGATTCTATGAACAAAATATAGAATGACACAGGAAGCATCAGAAGAAGATGGAAGGAATACACAGAGTCACTGTACCAAAAAGATCTGGTCAATATTCAACCATTTTAGAAGGTAGCATATGATCGTGTTTAGGATAAATACCTTTAAAAACAACAGTTGACCCTTTACAGGCAGTCATTTTATATAATCTCTTCAGGCATATAACCCATTATTTTTGTAACATCAAGCAATCCAGGTTCATTTAGTGGCAAATATCCTCTGGTTTTAGAGTATGGCATCTTGCCCAGTGCCCTCCTTCCTCTTATTTCTATCCAGACCTTTTATTTACAGCTTTTTCACTCTCAATATATCTTATAAAATGCTTTAGGAATAAAGCACTCTCATTAATTCTCTCTTCCTTCAGGATTTAAAGGTCCTTACCCCATGTACTACTAATAAAGCTAGTATGATTTGTGATATGAGTTTTACTTTCACCTGTCATGGGCATTTAAGGCTCACTCTGTATGCTTTCCAAACACTAACCTAAACCTTGCTGAAGCTGAGCCCCTCTGTGTTCTCAATTATTTTCCAAACTGCCTTAAAGAGAAGAAAGCTTTGAAGGCAGCTGAAGATTCCCTTCACATAGCACAGGAGCTTCCCCCTAAAAGACACTTATCCTGCCCGGCTCTTGGGATAGGCTTAAACTGTTCTTTTTTTTTTTTTTTTTTTTAACACATATCTCAAATTCAATCTTCTATACATCTTCTCACAAACAAGCTACAACACCTAATTCAGAACATGTTTTCTAAATGTCTTGAGGGGATGGGTTCTCACATCAATAAGAATTTAGGTGTAGCCACTACCTCAAGGCTATAGACTAGCTGACTTTTAAATCCTTTACTATCCTTTACCAATGTCACAAAACTGACTATTCTCAAAAGACCATGGTATGAGCTCTTACGTACTTATCGCAAGTCTCTGTATTTCTTTTTCAGCCATTTCTAGCCTCCCTCATCACCCAAATTGGGATATATTTTCATGTTAGTGAAGTGGGGAAGACTGGCATAAGAGCAGGTTTGGGGAGGAAGAGGCAAGTTAAGCTTGGTAAGCTTTCAAGGACAATCCAGAGGGAGCTAGATGTATTACTCTGAAATGTACAGAAAAGGTCAGGGCTAACACAGAGACAACACTTCCTAAGCTGAAGGTGCACCCTTTCTTATTTTAGGAGACATTCCTAATTTTTGCCAGTAGGGGAAAATGGCTCAGGTATCACTGTCTTCTACTTCCTCCAAATTGGCACTCCGCTGTCCCAGTGCCAGGACTTGCCATAAATGAAAAAGATAGTGCTAGTTTTCCAAGGATTAACATCAAAATATAGCCCTAAGCCTTGAATATTCTCACTCCGGCAGTCAGAAACATAAAGTAGATGGAAACAAATGGTGATGAGATCTCAGATGGTAAGTTCTCATCCATGAGATGAGAATAAATGGGTTCCATTTCATCAAGTGAATAGTTGTTTCTTAGCTCATTTTTTTCCCTTTATTCAGCTTTCAAGCTAATACAAATCACTAGGGAGGTGGCTGGAAACAGGGCAAGAGAATTATTAGTAAATCCTGAACTATGAAAACAACAAACGTAAGATTTAGTTTGCATCAGCAAAAGGGAAGAAGTGGAAATCTCATAAGAAGTTACAATTATAAGATGTATTTAAGAAAGAATGGTTCTCCCTGTTTATGAAAATAGAGCATAAGCAAAAGTGTTTTCCCCAAAACAACACAGGCACCACTTCTGCTTTCCTTTGATAAGCCGTTAATGAAGGGAAAAATTAATGATGGCACTCTATATCCGTTCACCCATAAAATTTCCTTAGCACAGACATTTTCCAGTTCTGTAGTTTATAAATGGATCCAGCTTACCCATTCTCTATGAAAGCTCTTATTAAACGAATCACTGTATTCTGTAACAATGCCCTTGGCATTTTCCAGAAAACACAGCCTCCACATGAAATGTTATAGGGGACTCACTGCCTAACTTTAGATGGTGTCTTACTCCCTTAGTGCTTCGCTTTAGGGAGAGAAGATTATGTGATAGGAAGAATTCAGGTGTGAGAATCCAGAAACAAGGGTTCCAGCTCTGCGTCCAGGTAGAAAGTGATTTCACATGAGTTACAATCTCTGAAAATTAGTTTTCTATCTGTTTAAAAAATATACATTTCTCCCTTGAACTCTTAATAAAAAAATCTTGGTTTTCATGTTACGAAAGAACTTGGGGTGATCATAATTACCGTAACAAATTAATGACACTTCTTTCATGAGAGGTCTTCATTAAAAAATGTCAAGAAACACAGAGCTACATTATTAACTCCTGATATTCTTTTCTAAGTTGCCTTTAGTTGCAATCATAGTCATGCTGATTAAGATGAAGATAGATCATGTAATGTCTATATTTAGACCAGTTGACGTGTTCAAAAGGGCTTTGCTCTTTCTGAAATCTTAATTTCCATAGGAATTATATACACCTTTTTTTTTGCTAGCAGCTGTTCTACTGTAGTGCCTTTCTTGGAGCACAAAGGTGTGATGGTGTTAAGACTCACAGAAATGCACAGAGAGATAAATGTCCCCTTAGTCTATTCCAGTCATACAGTATTTCTTCCTGTGGTGAACATTTTCTGAAGAGTCATTAAAACCCTATTTTCCCTGCATAACTAATAGCAACATGGGGTTAAGTCAAGTGAATAAATGACTAAATGGAGATCATTTTCTTAGAGAAATTGTTTTTTCATATTCATTTAAAGCTTGTATATAGTCTGACCCATCATCATTTTTAAACCTTATGAAGTAAACAACACATGTGCACACTTGCACTCATTTACATATCACACAAAGAGAAATAGACATCATGTCTGAACAGAAAAATCCTGAATTGTAGCACAAATCTAGAGTTTCAGAAGGTTAATTAGATAATTAGCTTCAAACAGCAATGATTCCCTACAGTTTACAGGGCACAGACTTCAGCCTGGCATTGCCATTCATTCCTTCATTTATTCAAGCACCTGTTAAAGTACTGGGTACCTGGTTAAATGCTGAGAAAATGTAAAGATAGTCCCTGTGATCAAGGACTTCACAATTTATGACAAACATGAGCATATAGTCCATACACTGTAGCAACTTTCATAATAAAGATCTGTTCTGGGGACTAGGTGAGGCAGAAGAGAGCACCTTTTTTGAATATTTTTCAACTGTCTTTCGAGACTCCCTCTCCATCCTTCTCCATGGCAATCAGTGCCCCCAGAAGGTGGACCTTATGCTACTTCAACAGAATAACTTAACTTCTGGTGTTGAGATGGGAGATGCAGAATGCAGAACGGAGGATGCAAGGACACTGAGGACAGGGTAGTTATTCCCACATTTCCTCTTTGTGAAGTTGATCCAGGCTGTGCAACAGACCACAGCTCCTGTTAGGTGGTCATTTCTGGGGTAACCCATAAGGCACTACCTCCTTTTCTTCTGTTAGGCCAAGGAATAATAATAACTCCTTGCTGTTGTAGCCCTGGAGTCCTGCTCTATCCTTTTTGGGTTTCCCTTGATTGTATCTAGACCTTTTTTGAAATAGTCCATTTATCAAACTCTTCTCAAATTACTCTGTCTGAGCGTGCCATTCTTTTCTACTGGTTTCCTGATGATATACCGCCCAACACAGGCTAGGCTGGGAAGGATAACAATTAAGAAGACATAGCGTATGAACTGATCATGAAGCAGTAGAAGTTGGATAAGAGAAGAAAGGATTGGAGAATGGACTCTGAAAGTGGAAGGAATTGCACTTGCAAAAATGTAAGGACAAGTAGTATTTAAATATGTCTGAGGCATCAGCAGTTAGTGGGAAAAGAGTGAAACAGGCTGCCAGAGAGGCAGGCAGGGGCCAGATGATATAGAACCTACTGCACCATTCAAGGGAATCTGGGTCTTATTATGAGTGAAATTCATTTTCCTTGAAGCATTTTCTGTTCGGTGGAGTTTTAAAAGGTCACAATGGTGGTATTATGGAAGTCAGCAGGGAAAGAAGTGAAACTGGAGATAGGGAGAGCTTCTATCAGTTTACTGCAATTATCACAGCAATATGGTTGGGAAGTCATGAACATCTGGATTAAGGCCATGCCAGAGGGGATTGAGAGAAGGGAATGGAAAGGTGTATATTTAATGGGACTCTGTGATCAATTAAATCCTGGGAGAAAGGCAATGACAGGTCCTGGCTTAGATGGCTGAAAAAAGTTTGACATTTCTTGGGCACTTGTTATGTGCTAAGCACTGTTCTTAGAGCTCTACATGTACTGACTTGTTTTTAATCCTTTCAGCAACTCCTGAAAATGGCAATATTTTTATCCCTATTTTTTTTTCAAATGTAGCAACCAAGGTTAAAAGTACTTCAGCAGCCTGTCCAAAATCACACAGGTAATAAGTACAGAAGACAAAATTATAAGAGGAAGAGTCTGAAAAGGGGGTTGGAGTAATTATAAGATTAGATTGGAATATCTTTGGTCTCTGATGGCTGTGAGTTATTCGAGTAGAAAAATCTGATAAGAAATTATATATACTAGCTTAGAGTATACAGGCAATATAGTGGTACAATAACTACAGATACAAGCTTGAAAATTTCTAACATATATTCTTCATAAGTGAAGTCTTGGAGAGGATGTGAGTTCCTAGGGAGATTATGCAGAGTGGGAAGGAATTTGAGATTGGAGTCCCATGCAACATCAACATTTAAGAAAGAGAGTAAGGAGGGTCTGAGACGTAGACCTCACAATCTGATCCTGCTCTAAACCCCTTACCACTCTTTCACCTTTCCCCACTGAGGATCTTCTGGCCCATACAAATTTGTCTACTCCCCTTGTATTTTGCACCCTCTGAGTAACTCCCTTTGGAAGGTGTCATCCCTACATTCTACTCATCCAAACCTTTCTCAGTCTTCAGAGACCATCTCAAATTCTACTTCCTCATTGGAATTTGCTCCCAATTCTCTAATTCTAGACATTTCAAGGAGCACTTTCCTGTAACATCCAATGAGCATCCTCAGTTCCGTTTGGGGATATCCTTGCTTTTGCCTATCTTTGCTTTTTGCCATGCCAATATATCTCCAAATGGGTCATAAACTTTCTGAAGAAGAAAACATCATTCCTTTTTACCCTCTTGCTCCCAGAATAGTGCCTTGGACAAGGTGGGTATTTGACAAAAAAGTGTACACTCACTGATTTGGTGCTGAGAAGACTAGACACTATCTATGTTAGCAAGTATATTCTCTACTAAATAATGTCTTTGGGGAAAACTACCAGACAGTTGAAATTTTTACTCCTTGCTACCATTCTTTTCTCTGTCATGCCCAATATTGTCAAGTAGGATCACTCTCTCTGAAGTATTACAATCTCTACACCCTTTCTGATCTATCCCCTGTTCAAACTCACCTGACCACAATCCCAGGCCCTCAGTGTCACATTTTTTGAAAAATGAGAACTGGTTAGTCTTTTTTTTTTTTCCCCTCTCCTCCAGATAAAAGGTAAAATTGTCAGGCCCTATCTAGAAACAATGCGCTAAACTTATGAAGGAAATTCAATGGCAGGAATTTAAAACACTACAGAATATATGTTGAGACAAGTAGCATATTACGATTTTCTCCAAATCTTACCACAATCTTCTAGTTCTTAATTATTTCTATTAAAATGTTAAGGGGTTTGGGATAGAGCTTGCCCATATTATAAAGTCATTATCATTTCCCTTCATGTCACTTTGGACCAATTTTTAGGTAAAGTACAATTCATCTGAAAACATATACTAGACCATCCTACTCAAATTTGTGTCATCTTATACGTTTAGCATAAGTGAAGCATTCTCTTGCCTCAACTTATATATGCTGCAATCTTAATGTCTAAAATATGTAGGAACTCACAAATGTCTTCTTTTTCTTTAAGCAGAATCTTATATTCCTTTTTGTTTTTTCAATATAATTGTAGGTAGGTTGTTAAAATTGCATATATAAACGATAATATTAATAAAATACTTATTCTTTATGATGGTTATGGTTATGTGTCAACTTGGCTAGGCCATGATTCTCAGTGGTTTGGCAGTTATGTAATGATGTATTTGGCAGTTATGTAATGACATAGTCATATCCCACGATGTGATCAGCCTATCAGTTGTAAGGGGAGTTCCCTCAGGAGTGTGGTCTGCATCCAATATATACGGATGTTCTGGCAAAGCACACTTGCTTGCTCTGGATCCACTTGGAACATCATCATCTGTCACCCGGCTCTTGCGATTCATTGGCTTCCGCAGCCTATGAGCCAGCAGCCTGCCTTCTTACCTGACCATCTTGGATTTTTCAGCCTCTACAGCCCTGCCTTCTTCACTCTGTTACATGAGTCAGGAGAAGCTGCCAGCCTGATGCCTGAGCCACAGACTTGGGACTTGCCAGCATCTATAACCATGTGAATCATTTCCTTGAGATCGATCTCTCCCTCTGTCTCTTTCTCTCTCCACATACATGCTTCACTGGTTTTGTTTCTCTAGAGAGCACAGCTTAAGACATTTGGTACCAAGAGTGGTTCTAGAGAAACAAAATTGTAAGGATGAGTTTTCTAAATTGGTTCTCAAGTCTGACTAGTCTTAAAGAGGGTGATGACTCTGCCGCCACTAGTAAAGAGGCTGCTACTAATCCATGTCATGAGGTGGGAATATTAATAACAAAATATCGCCATCAACAGATCAAGTATTAGTGAGAGGCAAGGCTCTGGGTGATCGCATGTTTGATACTTCTCTACAATTCTGTCAGAATGAGACATATAGGGAAGCTGATTGGCTGGTCCTAGTTTCACTAGACAAAGTGGTGAAAAAAAGAGAGGAGCTCAGGGCTTCAGAGTCATAGATCAACAGTCACATAAAAGACCTAAAGTTTCTATTTGAGTCCTGAAAGAAAGCCTTACTCCTTGGAGTAACAGAGCTGATGTTGCTGAAAATCAAACCCAGAGTTTTACTGTAAGAGTGGCTGAATTACAACGTCAATTGAATTCACAAACTCAAATGGTGTCTGAAGTTAAACTGAAGGCATTGATTGTGAAGAAATGGGATCCTGAAAATTGGAATGGGGATATGCTGTTGTTATGTGCCATTCAGTGAGTTCCAACTTATAGCAACCCTATGTACAACAGAATGAAACAATGCCCAGTCCTGCATCATCCTCACAAACATTGTTATGCTTGAGCCCATTGGGATGGGAACTTACCAGGTAGATAATCAGGAAGCTGGAGGCACTGAGCTCCTAAATTCCATTGAATCACTCCTGCCAACAGAACCAGCCTTCTTACTCCCATCTGAAGAGATTACTCCATCTTTATCTGCTAAGTCACCCTTCCCAGTAAAACAATTAGCCTCTCCACCTCCATCTGATGAGATTAATCCAGCTGTGTCTTAAAAGCCTTTGTCTATCACCTGAGGAGATATCTGTGTAATTGCCTGAGGCAGATACCTTAGAGGACATTGCTCAGTATTCTCAGAATACATCCCCACCACCCATCTTTGCTTCTAGATCTATAACTAGACTTAAGTTCCAGCAAGCCCCAAAATGTGATGTACAAAGTGACCCAGGAGGAGATATGCTACACTCTAAAAGAACTGCTTGATTTTTCTAATATGTACAAATAGAAACCTGGTGAATATTATGGAAATGGCTATTAAGGGTGTGATATAATGGTGCAACAAACATAAAGGTGAATCAGTGTCTTAGTTATCTAGTTCTGCTATAAAAGAAATACCACAAGTGGACGTGTTTAACAAAGAGAAGTTTATTCTCTCACAGTCTAGTAGGCTAGAAGTCCAAAATCAGGATGCCAGCTCTAGGGGAAGGCTTTCTCTGTTAGCTCTGGAGGAGGGTCCTTGTCATCAATCTTCCCTTGGTTTAGGAACTTCTCCACACAGGAACCCTGAGTCCAAAGGATGTGTTCTGCTCCAAGCACAGCTTTCTATGTCCCTATGTCTCTCTGCTCACTTCTCTCTTTTATATCTCAGAAGAGATGGGCTCAAGACACAACCCAATCTTGTAGATTGAGTTCTGCCTCATTAACATACCCGACACTAATCCCATCTCATCAACATCATGGAGATAGGATTTACAACACATAGGAAAATCACATCAGATGAAAAAATGGTGGACAATCATACAATACTGGCAATCATGGCCCAGCTAAGTTGACAGACATTTTGGGGGGACACAATTCAATCCATTACATTCTACCTTTTGGGCCTCCAAAATTCATGTCTTTGACGCATGTAAAACATATTAGCCCCATCATATCATAGCAAAGGTCTTAAATCAACTCCAAGTCCAAAATCCAGAAATTCCTCTTCATCTGTGAAATCTAGAATACAAGTTATCTGCTTCCAAAGTACAATGGTACAACTGGCACAAGTTAGACATTTCCATTACAAATGGGAGAAATTGGAGGGAAAGAAGGGATAACATGCACCAAGCAAGTCAGCAGAAAACATTACATTAGCCCTCAAGGTTTGAAAATGATCCTCTGTTCTCTCAGACCATTTACACAATGGCCTTGTCCCCTAGACTTTAGGTACTGGCCACACTCTCTGGATTCTGAGTGGAAGCCCCTCAGCCCTGGCTGCAGCTTTGCCTTCCAGGCCCACTGGAAAGGCAACTCTGCTCCCTTGGCTTTAGGTGGCCCCATTCTCCTAGTCCCTGTGAGTGGCAACTTCACCCTTTGAGACCCCACAGGTCATGGCCATACCCTTTGAGACAGAGGCAGCCTTGCTTCCTGTCCTGTCTCTTCGGCTTCTGCTTCCTGGTTCCTTGACCTCTTGGCTCCTTGGGCCTCACTATCCACATCTGCCCTGCTGGGGCAAGTGTTCCAAAGCTCTTTAGCTTCCCCAATAAGTGCCTGGAGCCATGCCAATCTACCAGTAAATTTCTGCCAGAAGGCACTCAGCTCTTGTGCTCCATGGGTTGGCAAGCCTGGCTCCACCAATAAGCACTGGCAAGTACTCCATTCTACCACAAAGCCTTCCTGCAAAGACACTCAACTCTCTTGCTCCATGGGTCAACTTCAGATCTATCTGGTGCTGGTCTCCTGGTTCTGCTGTTGCTGGTTCTCTGCTGCTGCCAGTCCTCTGCTGCTGTCCCTTCCCACCTGTGCATCTCCCTTCTGAGTCCTCACAACAGAAATGTCTGACATCCATAATTCCATCGACAGTCCCTTCAAGGCAATCTAGGCTTTTAGTATCATGCACTTTAAAGCTCTTCCAGGTTTTCCCAATTCACAGTTTCAAAACCACTTCCACATTTTAGGTATCTGTTACAGTAGCACCCCACTCCTGGTACCAAATTCTGTCTTAGTTATCTAGTGCTACTATAACAGAAATACCATAAGTGGATGGTTTTAACAGAGGGAAGTTTATTTCCTCACAGTCTAGAAGGCTAGAAGCCTGAATTTAGGGCACCAACTCTAGGGGAAGGCTTCTTCTGTCAGCTCTGGAGGAAGGTCCTTATCGTGAATCTTCCCTTGGTCTAGGAGCTTCTCTGCACAGAAACCCTTGGTCCAAAGGACATGCTGTGCTCCAGGCACCGCTTTCTTGGCGGTATGAGGTCCCCATGTCTCTCTGCTCACTTCACTCTTTTACACAACCTAATCTTGTAGATTGAGTCCTGCCTCATTAACATAACTGCCGCTAATCCCATCTCATCAATATCAAAGAGACAGGATTTACAACACATAGGAAAATCACATCAGATGACAAAACTGTGGACAATCACACAAAACTGGGAATCATGGCCCAGCCAAGTTGACATATATTTTGGGGGCACACATTTCAATTCATGACAATCAGTCAGAGTTTACTGATACTGGCCCACTAAGGACAAATCCTTCATTCAATGTTTCAGCTCAAGAAGTTAGGAAAGGATCTAATAGTTTACTTAGTTGGGTCACTGAAGCATGGATTATGTGGTGGCCTACGCTAAATCAAGTTGAAGTACCAGATACCAGACTTGCTCCGGTATGCTGTAAAAGAAGGTATCCAAAGACTTACGGAAATTGGCATGTTAGAGTGGATTTAACAAGTTAGACTCACAGACACACACAGGGAGTGCCCAGAGGACACACCTTTTACCCGAACGGTGAAAGTGAAGAGGACTTAAAGCACTTACTGATGAAGATCGAAGACCACAGCCTTCAGTAGGGATTACACCTCAACATAAAAAAAAAAAAACTCCTCACAACTGGACCAATAAGCAACATCATGATAAATGGAGAAAAGACTGAGGTTGTCAAGGATTTCATTTTACTTGGATCCACAATCAACACCCATGGAAGCAACAGTCAAATCAAAAGACGCATCGCACTAAAAAAATGTAGTCATAGATCTTCTACATGGAGAGGAAGTCAAGGTGATGTAAAGAAATAAAGGTTGGTCTGAACTTAGAAAAATAGGGGTAAATATTAAGGTAACCACAAAAGAAACTAACAATCCTGCACATCAAAAAAACAAGAAAAACTTAAAGACTCAGCAAATACAAAAGCAGCAACAATGAAAAAGAGGAAAAGACAATATATAAAGAAAAACGACTCAGCACAGAAAATTAAGTGGAAAAAAGAAACTGTCAACAGTACACAAAAAAAGACATCAAAATGACAGCACTAAACTCATACCTATCCATAATTACCTAAATGTAAATGGACTAAATACACCAATAAAGAGTGGCAGAATGAATTAAAAAAAAAAAAATGATTTGTCTATAAGCTGCCTACAGAGACACACCTTAGAGTTAAAAATACAAACTAAAAGTCAAAGAACAGAAAAATATATATATCAAGCAAACAACAATGAAAAAAGAGCAGGAGGGGAAATATTACTTTCTTACAAAATAGACTTTAAACTAAAATCCACCACAAAGGATAAGCAAGGACACTATATACTAATTAAAGGGTCAATATATCAGGAGGATATAACCATAATAAATATTTACGTACCCAACGACAGGGCTCCAAAATACAAAAAATAAACGCTAACAGCATTGAACAGAGAGATAGACAGCTCCACAATAATAATAGGAGACTTCAACATACCATTTTCGGTGAAGGACAGAACATCCAGAAAGAAGCTCAATAAAAACACAGAAGATCTGAATGCCACAATCAACCAACTTGACCTCATAGACATACACAGAACACTGCAGCCAAGTATGCTTTCTTTTCCAAAGCACATGGAACATTCTCCAGAATAGATCACATATTAGGCCATAAAGCAAGCCTTAACAGAACCCAAAACATCGAAATATTAAAAAGCATCTTTTCTGACCATAAAGCCATAAAAGTAGAAATCACCAGCAGAAAAAGCAAGTGAAAAAAATCAAACACGTGGAAACTGAACATCTTGCTCAAAAACTACTGAAAATACAGAAGTTCATAGAATCAAATGAAAATGAAAACACTTCCTACTGGAACCTCTGAGACACAGCAAAAGCAGTGCTCGGAGAAAAGACACATTGGATTGGGCAAATCAGCTGCAAAAGACTTCTTTAAAGTGTTGAAAAGCAACGATGTCACATTAAGGACTAAGTTGCACCTGACCCAAGAAAAGAAAAGCATGACAAGGCCATGTATGTAATTATTTCAATGCCCACTAGCAAATATTGCATAATCAATGCTCTGAAGTTCAACCAATTGTTGTTGCTGTTGTTGTTGCTGTTGTCGTCGTCATTAGGTGCCACTGAGTCAGTTCAGACTCATAGCAACCCTATGTGCAACAGAATGAACAGCACCCAGTACTGCTCCATTCTTACAACTGTTGCTCTGTTTGAGCCCACTCTTGCAGCTACGGTATCAATCCATCTCATTAAGGGTCTTCCTCTTTTTTACTGACCTTCCATTTTACCAAGCATGACATCCTTCTTTAAGGATTGCTCCCTCCTGATAACATGTCCAAAGTATATGTGATGAAGTCTCGCCATCCTCACTTCTAAGGAGCATTCTGGCTGTACTTCTTCCAAGATAGATTTGTTCATTCTTCTGGTCATTCATGGTATATTCAATATTCTTTGCCAACACTATAATTCAAATGCATCAATTTTTCTTTGGTCTTCCTTATTTATAGTCCAGTTTTTGCACACATACGAGGCAATTGAAAATATCATGGCTTGGGCTAGGCTCATCTTATTCCTCAGAGTGACATCTTTGCTTTTCAACACTTTAAAGAGGTCTTTTGCAGCAAATGTGCTCAATGCAATACTTCATTTGATTTCTTCATTGCTGCTTCCATGGGCGTTGACCCTGGATCGAAGTAAAATGAAATCCTTGACAATTTCCATCTTTTCTCCATTTTTGGCAATGTTCCTTATTGGTTCAGTTGTGAGGATTTTTGTTTTCTTCATGTTGGGGTATAATCCACACTGAAGGCCATAGTTTTTGATCTTCATAAAGTAAGTGCTTCAAGTACTTTTCACTTTCAGCAAGCAAGGTTGTGTCATCTGCATATCTAAGTTTTTAATAAGTCTTCCTCTACTCCTGATGCTGTGTTCTTCTTCATATAGCCCAGCTTCTCAGATTATTTGCTCAGCATACAGAATGAATAAGTATGGTGAAATGGATACAACCCTGACTCACACCTTTCGTGATTTTAAATTGTGCAGAAGAAGAAAATACACCCTTAAAAAGACAGTATGGTTACTGCCCCTTTTATTTACTTGAAATGTAACATTGGTCTCTCGGTGTGTAAACTCTGTAAGCCCTTCCCATCCACCCTTCCTCTATATTTTCCCCCAAATTAGTAATTATTACTCATCTAATTTGAGGAAAAACATAGAGGGTGGATAATAATTTAAAGGGTCTATTTTCTTCTCTGTCCTCCCTTCCATCATTGTAATAACCTCCAGGTCTCCCAAACTTGATCTCATAGATATGATTTATCACGATCCACCTTGTATTGCAGTCATTCGTATACAAGTTTTATCTCCCCTAAAATATGGTCAATCCTTTGACAAAGGTACCATGCCTTATTTCTTTTTGTGCCCATATTATGCCTTTCATGTATTAAGAGTTCTATTGATATTACTTAATAGAACTACTCTCTCTACTGCTCTTTTCAAACAAGTACCCAAGCCAAAAGGAGAGAACTTAGAAATGTTGTTTTGTTTCACGCTCTGACTCAGCTAACACATTATTGACTCTGAGATGGAAGGTAAATTTTAACCAAGACTTTATTACTTCTTAGTAAGGTACTTCATTATGACTATATTTGTACTTCCAAAGTTTTCACTAGAGAATAATGGTCAGACTCATTGACTGAACGGGATGACAGAAATTCCATTTGGCACCACTTATTATATTCAAACAGTATTATACACTCTCATTTATTTTGTCATTTCAGCTGTGAGAGATCTAATCTTACAAAATGACTTAGAAGAAAAAGCTGAAGTATAACTGGCAGCACTTTTGGTTTTCATGTGGAAAGACTCATCAGTCGAAAATCTAAAATAACTCATCATCACCAATCAGATTACTCATGATTTCAGAAAATATCAAAGAGCTGGTACTCCCACTATCGTGTATTTAGGGGAGCAAGAAGATCAGCTTTATACTTGATTTTAAGGCCACTAACTATTATAAATACTGTGTAATGTGAAAATTATTTTGCATGTCAAACAATTAGTGTTTGCAGTGTTCTATCATATGAAAGGAGCTTGAGCCAAACAAATTGTCAAGATTGAACCCAGGAGCTGTACCAGGTGATAATTCAAGGGGTTTTTTTTTGTTTGTTTGTTTTTAAAAAAAATTTGTTTTCACTTTTATCTATAAAGTGGTGTGATTTAATGTTTCTTTTGTTGCTTCTCTCTGGCCCTTCTTTCACTCTAAGAGAGTATAACTTGGTTTTGATGTTGTTGTTGTTGTGAGGTGCCATCAAGTCGGTTCCAACTTATATCAACCCTATGCACAACAGAACGAAACACTGCCCGGACCTAGCCATCCTCACAATCGCTGCTATGCTTGAGCTCATTGTTGCAGCCACTGTGTCAATCCACCTCGTTGAGGGTCTTCCTCTTTTCCACTGACCCTGTACTCTGCCAAGCATGATGTCCTTCTCCAGGGACTGATCCCTCCTGACAACATGTCCAAAGTATGTAAGATGCAGTCTCGCCATCCTTGCTTCTAAGGAGCATTCTGATTGTACTTCTTCCAAAACAGATTTGTTCATTCTTCTGGCAGTCCATGGTATATTCAATATTCTTCACCAACACCACAATTCAAAGGCGTCAATTCTTCTTCGGTCTTCCTTATTCATTGTCCAGCTTTCACATGCATATGATGTGATTGAAAATACCATGGCTTGGGTCAGGTGCACCTTAGTCTTCAGGGTGACTTCTTTGCTGTTCAACAGTTTAAAGAGGTCCTTTGCAGCAGATTTTTTACCCAATGCGATGTGTCTTTTTGATTTCTTGACTGTTGCTTCCATGGCTGTTAATTGTGGATCCAAGTAAAATGAAATCCTTGACAACTTCAATCTTTTCTCCATTTATCATGATGTTGCTCATTGGTCCAGGTGTGAGGATTTTTGTTTTCTTTATGTTGAGGTGCAATCCATAGCACGGGCTGTGGTCTTTGATCTTCATTAGTAAGTGCTTCAAGTCCTCTTCATTTTCAGCAAGCAAGGTTGTGTCATCTGCATAACGCAGGTTGTTAATGAGTCTTCTTCCAATTCTGATGCCCCATTCGTCTTCATATAGTCCAGCTCCTTGGACTATTTGTTCAGCATACAGACTGAATAGGTATGGTGAAAGAATACAACACTGACGCACACCTTTCCTGACTTTAAACCAACCAGTATCTCCTTGTTCTGTCCGAACAACTGCCTCTTGATCTATGTAAATAATCCTCATGAGCACAATTAAGCGGATAACATTGCGAAGAATGGGAACGGTTTTGATATCCACTTGAAATAACCTTTAATGTCCTGGTACTTTGAGGTTTGCTTGCGTTATTTGTTGGGAAAATATCTGCTAAGTGCACCACCAATTTGGTACTGAGTTGGAGATACTAATCAATTACTCACAGCCATCCATGGCCCTGAAGTGCTTCTGAATTGTGCAAGTCTTTGATCCGCTAGCCCAGGACTCTGTGTCCCTAACCACTGGTTCTCTGCAAGTTTTGGTTATCATCTCCCTTTTCCTCAACCACTGTTGGCAGCTGCTAATCTAGAATCTCTACCTTACTGATAACTGTCTAGAAGGCCTTCTTTAGCTCTGCTATAGCCAAATTTCAGTCACACTCTGTATCTGGCACCAGAACAACCTTAGCTGTCATACAGCTCAGATCCCTGCCTCAGCCAGGCTTGGTCTAACAGAACTGACTTGGCCCTTGAGTATGACTCAGAACATTCAATCCCTTGCCCATCTAAGTTCCCAGTTCTCTGTAGAGTGAGCCAATGTTCACCAAAATAAAGGTTCAGAGCAGTACATTTACCATCTTAAAAAGGAAAAACATGTATGTAAGGAATAAAATAATATTTAAAGAAACATCTTTCTTCTCCCTAAGGATTATTTACGCACCATATTTTAATTCAAATTTATAATTGGAAACCTTCGGCAGTCTGTATTCCCTAAAGCAACCTGCATCCCTTCACACATTCACATATTCTTGGCCAAAGATGCTTTCTTTTGCAGCAACTCTGAAAGTGAACTTACTTTATTTAATTTAATTTTATACAATTGGATTACTGTTCTCATGAAGACATATAATTAAATCTCTTCTTCTGCCAAGAAAGGTTGTTTTAAATAACAACTGTTATTAAATTTTGCTATGACAACATAAAAATAAGTTTGGTTTGACATGCAACTTTTGGTAGAAAGTATGGAGAAAGGAGTCAATAAAAAAAGGACTGTGAACTGACTCTTTTTGCTTTCAAACAATCATTCTTTTGCCGGCGTTGATTAATTTTAGCTAAGAGCACTAAGAACTCATCTACCAAACTAAAACTGTGGACCTCTTTAGAAAAATGTTTTTAACTCTCAAGTAAAATTGCTAGTATGAGCTAAAATTCATACTTTCTGCTAAAAGACACAGCCTTTCATTTAATGAGCATTATTGACAAATAGCCTAATTAGTTATTAAAATACAATATATTCTATGAGGATCAATAGGTACACTGTCTCTCAAGGGGTCATAAGAACTTGACACAAGGTATGTGGAAAAGAGTGTGCCCAGTTTTTCAAGTATTGCTGCCATACGACCTTAAAAAAAAAAAAAAAAAAAAAACACCACCTATTTCATCTTAAATGTCAGGTTCACAAGGGTTAAATGTTAAAAGTCCATAAAGTTGTAAGATAAACAAACATCTTGGATACATAAATGTGATAAACAGCTACTAAGAAAAAATATATTTTTTTTATTGACAAGACAAAAAAAGGTCATTTCAAAAGAAAAGCATGCCCTTTTTTGATATACAAATAAATATTATTTAGTAAAACTCACTTATTCAATAATTATGACTGAAAAGAGTCTGGTAGGAAAAAAAATTGACTTTCTCTTTATTTCTAATCTCTTATATTGCAAAGAGGATCTTTGAATTGGAGACGAAAATATGGTATCTTTGCTTATGGGATGCTCACACTGCACTTGGCACAATACCAAGGAGTCAGTGGTATGATTTCAGCCTGAGGGATTTACTATCTAAGAAATGCAGACAAAATTATTTGCATATAACAAGAAAGCCAATGCTTCAGTTAAATGTCAGAGTTACAGAGGCAGGGGCTTTCAAGAATCTCTCCATTTTTTCTCCTTTCTGCTTCCTGTACTTACTCCCCCCCCCCACCCCCCACCACCTTTTCCTTCAGTTTCTTTGCACAGGGGATTTTGATAAAAAGGGTAAATGAATAAAACTTGCATTTGAGGAGAAAGGAGTGAAAAAAAGCTGGGGTGGGGGGCAGTTTCAAGTACAAAGAGCTGCAGAGGAACTAGAGAACATAATAGAGAACAGAGAAAAATCTAGCCAGCACATAAGATACTGAGAGATAGAGCCAATCCCTACAACTATTCCTGTGTTCTCAATACTGGAGACTGAAATAAATATTCACTCTTATCTGGTTTTCTTTGAAACCACTGGGATTGCAAGGGAAGATGCAGCTGTTGAAGTCTGATTTCATACCCCTCTGTTTCATTCTACTCAAGAGTTCATTAACTAATCCTGCAGATGTTGACTGAACGAGTTGGAAAAAAGATCCTCAGAATCAACTTTATATTATATTTGGCTCTGAAATATTATAATTTGAGGGACCCAGAAAGGTTAAGGTTAGAGAATTCCAGACACTTGCCTTGTTTGTTTTTTTCTGGTTTTTGCCTTGTATTAGAACCATGATGAAAACATGCCCTGAACTGATTCCATTTTACTTTTGTTTTCATTCATTTCATAATGCAAAAACTTTGAATGAATTGATGGGAGCAAATGTTGATCATCTTTTAATGATATGGGGAGCAACAGAAGAGCTGGAATAGTTAGAAAATACTGAGCTTTGCATGCATTATTCTAATAACTCCTCCCAACAAGTCCTTCAGGTTGAACCCATTATTATCCCCTTTTACGAAAAAGGAAACTGAGGCTTCTGGGGGTTAAACAACATGTCTAAGGTCACAAAACTAGTAAGCAGAAGGTCAGGATTTGAACCCATATATCATACTACAGAGCCAACAACACGACTCACCATACTACTTATATGACACATGCACTTATCCTAAGGATGAATTAGAGCTGACTGAGTAGACTGCAAAAAAAAAAAAAAGACTGGAGAAGGTAGGTTAGTGTGGTATTTCACAAAGCGTGGTACATATATCATTGGTGGTGTCCCAAAATAAAACTTAAGTGATATAATAATAAACCCCCACCCAGTGCCATCAAGTCAATTCCAACTCATAGAGACCCTATAGGACAGAGTAGAACTGCCCCATAGAGTTTCCAAGGAGTGCCTGGTGGATTTGAACTGCCGACCCTTTGGTTAGCAGCCATAGCACTTAACCACTACGCCACCAGGGTTTCCTAATACAATAATAGAAGAAATGTATCCCTAAGATATATGAAGAATTAATATGACCAGTTTCATAAGCCCATTATTCCATGGATCTTTTTTAACTTAGAATGAGGCTAAATTATAGATAGTGAGCTGTTTAAAATCTATCCAATGCCCTTTACCACCACTCTTATACAACATTGTGCTGGAGGTCCTAGCCAGAGCAATCAGGCTAGAAAAAGAAATAAAGGGCACTCAAATTGGTGCCCAAATTAGAAGAAGTAAAAGCATCTCTATTTGCAGTTGATATAATCTTATACACAGAAAATCCTAAAGAATCCATAAGAACTACTGAAACTAATAGAAGAGTTCAGCAAAGTATCAAGATACGAGGTAAACATACAAAAATCAGTCGGCTTCCTTTACACCAACAAAGAGAATGTCAAAGAGGGAATCACCAAATCAATGCCATTTACAACAGCCCCCAAGAAGATAAAATACTTAGAAATAAATCTAACCAGAGACGTAAACGACTTATACAAAGAAAACTATAAGATACTACTGCAAGAAACCAAGAGAGACCTACATAAGTAGAAAAACATACTTTGATCATGGATAAGAAGACTCAACATTGTGAAAATGTCTATTCTACCAAAAGCAATCTATAGATACAATGCAATCCTGATCTAAATTCCAATGGCATTTTTTAATGAGATGGAGAAACAAATCACCAACTTCATATGGAAAGGGAAGAGGCCCTGGATAAATAAAGCATTACTGAAGAAGAAGAACAAAGTGCGAGGCTTCACACTGCCTCATTTTAGAACCTATTATACTGCCACAGTAGACAAAACAGCCTGGTACTGGTACAATAACAGATAGATAGACCAATGGAACAGAATTGAGAATCCAGACATAAAATCATCTACCTATGTACAGCTGATATTTGACAAAGGCCCAAAGTCTGTTAAATCAGGAAAAGACAGTCTTTTTAACAAATGGTCCTGGCATAACTGGATATCCACTTGCAAAAAAATGAAACAAGACCCATACCTCACACCATGCACAAAAGCTAACTCAAAATGGACCAAAGATCTAAACATAAAATCTAAAACAATAAAGATAATGGAAGAAAAAAATACAGACAATGCTAGAAGCCCTAATACATGGCATAAACAGAATAAAAAACATTACTCATAATGCACAAACACCAGAAGAGAAACTAAATAACTAAGAGCTCCTAAAAATCAAACACTTAAGCTTATCCAAAGACTTCACCAAAAGACTAAAAAGACAACCTTCAGACAGGAAAAAAATTTTTGGCTACGACAAATCTGATCAGCATCTAATCTCTAAAATCTATAACACACTGCAAAACCTCAACAACAAAAAGACAAATAACCCAATTAAAAAAATGGGCAAAAGATATGAAGAGGCACTTCACCAAAGAAGACACTCAGGCAGCTAAAAGATAGATGAGGAAATGCTTATGACCATTAGCCATTAGAGAAATGCAAGTCAAAACTATAATCAGATACCAGCTCACCCCAGCAAGGCTGGCACTCATCCAAAACACAAAATAATAAATGTTGGTAAGGTTGTGGAGAGACTGGAACTCTTACACACTGCTGGCGGGAATGTAAAATAGTACAACCACTTTGGAAATCAATTTGGCGCTTCCTTAAAAAGCTAGAAACAGAACTACCATACAATCCAATATATCCTAGGGAAATAAGAGCCCTCACATGAATATATATATATGGACACCCATGTTCACTGCAGCACTATTCACAATAGCAAAAAGATAGAAACAACCTAGGTGCCCATCAACAGATGAATGAATAAACAAATTATGGTATATTCACACAACTGAATACTACGCAATGATAAAGAACAACGAGGAATCCTCGAAACATCTCATAATATGGATGAATCCAGAAGGCATTTTGCTGAGTGAAATTAGTCAGTCACAAAACGACAAATACTCTATGAGATCACTATTATAAAAATTCAAGAAAAGGTTTAAATGTAGAAGAAAACATCCTTTGATGGTTACAAGGTCGGGGAGTGAGGGAAAGGGGTATTCACTAATTAGATAGCAGACAAGAATTTTTTTAGGTGAAAGGAAGAACATACAATACAGGGGAAGTCAACCCCAGTGGACTAAACCAAAAGCTAAGAAGTTTCCTGAATATAACCAAACACTTTGAGGGACAGAGTAGCAGGGGTAGGGGTCTGGGGACCACAGTTTCAGGGGACATCTAGGTCAACTGGCATAACAAAGTTTATTAAGAAAATGTTCTGCATCCCACTTTGGTGAGTGACATCTGGGGTCTTAAAAGCTAGCAAGCAGCCATCTAAGATGCATCATCAACTGGTCCCAACTTACCTGGAGCAAAAGAGAATGAAGACCACCATCAAAGACATAAGGAAGATATAAGCCCAAGAGACAGAAAAGGCCACATCAGCCTGAGACCAGAAAAATTAGATGGTGCCCAGCTACCACCAATGATCTCCCTGACAGGGAACACAACAGAGAGTCCCTGATGGAGTGGGAGAAAAGTGGGGTGCAGAACTCAAAGTCTAGTAAAAAGACCACACTTGATGGTCTGAATGAGACTGGAGGGACCCCAGAAGACATGGCCCCCAGACTCTCTGTTAGCCCCGAACTAAAACCATTCCCGAAGCCAACTCTTCAGACAAAGATTACACTGGACTATAAGACATAAAATGATACTGGTGAAGAGTGGGCTTCTTGGCTCAAGTAGATTAAAAAAAAATTTTTTTTTTTTTTATCATCTATAAATCTATAAAAAAAAATTTATGAGGCTAAATAGCCAGCTCCTGTCCGTAGAGAAGAGAGAAGGCAGAAGGGGACAGGAGCTGACCGAATGGACATGGGAAATACAGGGTGGAGAGGAGGATTATGTTGTCACATTGCAGGGAGAGCAACTAGGGTCACATAACAATGTGTATATAAGTTTTTGTGTACAAGCCCAAAACAAAAAAATATCCAAAATAAAAAAAAAAATCATAAATAAACAATAGTACAGATGAGACATAAATAAGGGAAAACTTTTGAAGGTAACACAGATTTAAGGGAAACACAGAGTTAAGGCATTGCATGCCTAAGAAATAGCTACTACAAGCTTATACGGACTTGAAGTGAGATAGTAACTCTGGAGAAGAGCAGGTATTTCATTATGATGAAAGTATAGATAAAGTGGATAGAAGTGAGTGAGAGGTGAACATGTTAAGTTTAAAGCAAGGGAAATTGAGAACATGGATATATTTGACACAGATTTTTTTTTTAATTGTACCTTTAGATGAAGGTTTACAGAACGAACTAATTTCTCATTAAACAGTTAGTACACATATTGTTTTATGACACTGGTTAACAACCCCATGACATGTCAGCACTCTCCCTTCTCAACCCTGGGTTCCCTATTACCAGCTTTCCTGTCCCCTCCTGCCTTCTAGTCCTTGCCCCAGGCCTGGTGTGCCCCTTTAGTCTCATTTTGTTTTATGGGCTGTCCAATCTTTGGCTGAAGGGTGAACCTCAGGAATGACTTCATTACTCAGCTGAAAGGGTGTCCAGGGGCCAGACTCTCAGGGTTTCTCCAGTCTCTGTTAGGTCAGCAAGTCTGGTCTTTATTTGTGAGTTAGAATTTGTTCTACGTTTTTCTCCAGCTCTGTCCAGGACCCCCTATTGTGATCCCTGTCAGAGCAGTCAGTGGTGGTAGCCGGGCACCATCTAGTTGTACTGGACTCAGTCTGGTAGAGGCCATAGTAGATGCGGTCCATTAGTCCTGTAGACTAATCTTTCCCTAGTATCTTTAGTTTTCTTCATTATTCCTTGCTCCTGAAGGGGTGAGACCAGTGGAGTATCCTAGATGGCCACTCACTGACTGTTAAGACCCCAGATGCTACTCACCAAAGTAGAATGTAGAACATTTTCTTTATAAGCTATGTTATGCCAATTGAGCTAGATGTTCCACAGGACCATGGTCCCCACGGCCCTCAGCCCAGCAATTCGGTGCCTCAGGGAGTTTGGATGTGTCTGTGGAGCTTCCATGACCTTGCTTTGTACAAGTTGTGCTGGCTTCCCCAGTATCGTGTACTGTTTTACCCCTTCACCAAAGTTACCACCTATCTATTGTCTAGTCAGTGTGTTTTCATCCCCAACCCTCCCCTCCCTTATAGCCATCAAAAATTGTTTCTTTTCGTGTGTAAACCTTTTCATGAGTTTTTACACTAATGGTCTCATACAATATTTGTCGTTTTGTGATTGACATTTCACTCAACAGAATGCCCTCCAGATTCATCCATGTTTCGCTGTTGTTCTTTATTGTTGCAAAATACTCCATTGTGTGTATATACCACAGTTTGTTTATCCATTCATCTGTTGATGGCCATCTAGGCCATTTCCATCTTTATGTTATTGTGAACAATGCTGCAACACAGATGTACATATGTCTATTCATGTGACAACTCTTATTTCTCTAGGATATATTCCTAGGGGTGGGACTGCTGAATCATATGGTATTTCTACTTCTAGCTTTCTAAGGAAGCACCATATTTTTTTCCAAAATGGTTGTATCATTTTGCATTCCTACCAGCAACGCATAAAAGTTCTGATCTCCCCAAAGCCTCTCCAACATTTGTTATACTGTTTTTTTGATTCGTGTCAGTAATGCCAGGGTGAGATATCTCATTGTGGTTTTGATTTGCATTTCTCTAATGGCTAGTAATCATAAGCATTTCCTCATGTGTTTGTTGGCTGCTTGAATGTCTTCTTTGATGAAGTGTCTGTTCATTTCCTTTGCCTATTTTTTAATTGGATTATTTGTCTTTTTGCTGTAGAGGTGTTAGATTTCCTTGTAGATTTTAGAGATTAGACCTTTGATTTGTTACAGCCCAAAATTTTTTCCCAGTCAGTAGGTTCTCTTTTTACTCTTTTGGTGAAGTCTTTCGATGAGCATAATTGTTTAATTTTTAGAAGATCCCAGTTATCTAGCTTATCTTCTGGAGTTTGTGTGTTGTTGGTTATGGTTTATATCCTGTTAATGCCATGTATTAGGGCCTCTAGCATTGATTCTATTTTTTCTTCTGTGAACTTCACAGTCTTTGGCTTTATATTTAGATATTTGATCCATTTTGAATTAGTTTTTGTATATGGTGTGAGGTATGAGTCCTGTTTTTTTTTTTTTTTTTGCAGACGGTCATCCAGTTTTGCCAGCACCATTTGTTAAAAACACTGTCTTTTCCCCATTTGATGGACTTTGGGCCCTTGTCAAAGATTAGGTGACCATAGGTGGATGGATTTACATGTGGGTTCTCAATTCTGTTCCATTGATCAATGTATCTGTGGTTGTACCAGTACCAGGCTGTTTTGACTACCGTGCCTGTATAGTAGGTTCTGAGGTCAGGTAGTTCTCGAGTCCTCCTACTTTATTTTCTTCTTCAATAACGCTTTACTTATCCAGGGCTTCTTCCCTTTCCATATAAAGTTAATGATAAGTTTTCCACTTCTTGAAAGAATGTTGTTGATATTTGGATCAGTATTGCATTGTATTTGTACATCACTTTGGGTAAAACTGTCATTTCCACAATGTTGAGTCTACCTATCCATGATCATTATATGTTCTTCCATTTATGTAGATCTCTTTTGGTTTCTTACCATAGTGTTTTGTAGTTTTATTTGTATAGGTCTTTTACATCCCCGGTAAGATTTATTCCTAAGTTTTTTTGTTTGTTTTTTTTAAGGGGCTATTATAAATAGTTTTGTTTTTCTGATTTCCTTTTCATTGTTCTCTTTACTGGTACATAGGAATCCAACTGATTTTGTATGTTTATCTTGTATCCTGCTAATCTGCTGAATCTTTCTATTATTTCCAATAGTTTCTGTGGAGTCTTTTTGGTTTTCTATGTATAGTATCATATCATCCACAAATAGGGCCGCTTTATTTCCTTTTCTTGCCTTCTTGCTCTAGCTAGGACTTCCAGCGCAATGTTAAATAGGAGTGGTGATAAAGGGCATCTTTGTCCTGTTTCTCTTCTCAAGAGGAATGTTTTCAGCCCCTCTCCATTAAGAACGATGTTGGCCATTGGTTTTGCATAGATGCCTTTTATTATGTTGAGAAATTTTCCTTCTATACCTATTTTATTGAGATTTTTTTGTCAGGAATGGGTGTTAGGCTTTGTCAAATGCCTTTTCTGTACCAATTGAGTTGATCATGTGATTCTTTCTTTCCTTTTATTTATGTGGTGGGTTATATTGATTGATTTTCTAACGTTGAACCATCCTTGATACCTGGTATGAATCCTACTTGGTTGTCATGTATTATTTGTTTGATATGATGCTGAATTCTATTGGTTAGAATTTTTTTGAGAATTTTTGCATCTGTATTCACGAGAGATATTGGAACACGGTCAGATTTATATGTAAGGGAAAAACACTCTAGTTATAGTAAGGAGGATAGATTGGAAGAAAGAGATCCTGGAAACAAGAGGACAGTTAAGAGGTCATTATAATAATCCACACAGACACAGTGAATCTTTAGCTAACGCATTAGCAGAGGGAAAGGAAAGGAGGGGTAACTGACAGAGTTACTGATATCTAGTCACTGCAAGGGCTGGATCCCCAACAGTGCACAATCAGCTCCAGTGTTTACCAGGCTGGGTCACTTTGGATGCAGCCAACGGAGTATTTTATTCATGGAGTTCACGCCTTCATTTACAAAACAAACATTTACTAAACACTTATTTTACAGTTGGCACTGTGTTGGTTCTGGGGATAAAGCAATGAACAACAACAACAAAAAAAAAAACAGATACAAACACTCTCGTTTTCCAGAAGGGAATAGGAAAGGTGGTGAGTTTTTCATAATTAATAGATTTCAGCCCTCCAATTATTCTTGCCTTGTGAGTCCACGTAGTACCCTCCAACTCCAGCCTATTTCCTTAACCAATGTTTGCCAGGCATTGGGGCTAACAACTTATCTTGATAAAGATAGATCATTTTAATTCCCATCATTTCAGAAAAGAAAAAAAAAATTCTAACACATAAACAACAGTCTAATGCTAGACATAATCTTAAAATAAATAACAATCCAATACATCCAATACAATTAGCTTAACTCACTACCTGGGCCTTATTCTTCCCTTTTGCCATAAAATAGTAAAATACCTTCTAGGATGTTTACATTCCTTTGGGCTTTCCTCTGAATCAGCATTTAGAAACTGCTGGACTAGGATACAGTCAATTCCTCAGAAGCCTGAGTCAGGTAATCTCTGCCTTCTTCAGAGTAACTAATGGACTCAGGAGCTCCCGTGTTGCCTGCCTTTGAACATTAATATGAATAAATTAAAAAAAAAAAAAAAAACCCAGTGCCATCGAGTCGATTCCGACTCATAGTGACCCTATAGGACAGAGTAGAACTGCCCCATAGAGTTTCCAAGGAGCGCCTGGCAGATTCAAACTGCTGACCCCTTAGTTAGCAGCTGTAGCACCTAGCCACTATGCCACCAGGGTTTCCCCAATAAATAATACCTATAAAATACTCAAAGGCCTAGTCAGACCTCTAAGAGCCCTACCAGCCATCAAATGATGAATTCAATTCAAACACTGACAAACTCTAATTGGGTAACATTTATGTACCAGATAATATAAGTACTAGGGGTAAAAAGTCCCTTCATTAAAGGCTAACTATCATTTATTACTCAAACCAGGACACTTTTGAGAGCAGAGGGGGTTCTATTAGTGCTTATACCAGGAAAATTGACCCAAGTAAATGGAGACATATGGCTACACTACTTAAGAAGCTCATAAATTGATAAGTAACATGATCAGATTATCATGAAATCTCAGAGGAAAGAGCAATTAATTTAGGGAATGAGGGGCTACAGGATCAGGGAACACTACCAGAGGAAGTGAGGTTTTACTTGGATCTCAAAGGACTAGGAGAATTTTGTCCCTAGGAAGAGAATGTGAGAAGACGCTTCAAGCAAAGGAAACAGCAGAGTGCTCATTAAAATATCAGTTATAATTCTAATATTGCCAATTACTGTGAGAAATATTATGGGGCTTATAAAATAAGTATTTGTCATAGCTCTTATACCTTTATGGAATTTGTAATTTAAAAAAAAATGTTAAAACAACTTTTTAAGACAAAACGATGGTCAAGAGTTTCCCCCTTGACTACAGAATACATATTCAAGATTCAGAGATGGAAACACTATCAGGACAAAAAGAAAGAAATGAAGAGAAAGAGGGACGGAGGTGGGAAAGAGAGAAGGAAGGAGAAATGCCAATTTTCCAGAATAATTCAATAGGGTCTCAACTGCCAACATGGTACAGCTTGCTAGATTGGCTTCAAGACAGATTTCAAGAAGGGATGTACAGAATCATATACAAAAAATTTGTGTTACAAATTGAAGGCCTATATTTTCAGTAGCTGTTGTCCTTTGTGGTTCTGGTGTCGTTAATGAAACACAAAGTGGTCTGGTTTATAAAATCCTTGGAGCTGTTTTTACACCATGATATGTCTCTTCCTGGAACTCAGTGTGTGGGCGTCTTCCAACTCATTCCAAAAGTTGTACATTCAAATAAAATAAGACTCCTTGTCCCACGCAACATTTTACATCCCTCTCCCAGGTTCAGCTACTCCCATCACTATGACCACCTAGAAGCTGGCATGTAAGAGTCTCTCACATTGTCCTTTATTTTCTGTTTCCTTTGTTAGTTTTCAACATTTTTTGATTTCCATCTTAACAACTTGGCAGTTGGATCCCCATGTCCAGTATCACTAAATCAGGCAAATGTATGTAACTACAATAAATCCTATATATTAACTAGTGCAATGTTTCAAAGTATGTTTCATTCACCACCCCTCTCGGAACCACCTGAATGCGTACTAAAATGAAGATTCCCAGGCTGCCCCGGATTCAAACCATTAAATCAGAAGCTTAGAGATGGATCCTGGAAATTTGCATTTTTAACAAGTTCCCTGGCAATTTTGCCTCCAGACTCCTTCCATTTAAACATCAGGTTTGAAACAACTCACCAATTCTATTTGAATCTACCTTAAAGACTTGAAGTAAAAGGGCAGCATCATCTCAAAATGGGCTAAGGAAATGCTATCTCAGAGAAAACAATCAGAGGATATGTTGAAAAACTAGTATATGGAATGATCCAGGTTAATAACTTACTCAGCCACCAATGTCTTACCTACTAAAATTATTTTGAGAGATCACAAAATTTTATAATTGGAAGTGGTTATAGAAGTCAATGAATGCAACCTTAACTTGGCCTCCATTTTAAAACCAAGGAAATAAAGAACTGTGGAGTCCAGTTATTATCTCCATTACTTCATTTATTTTAAAATAGGGCACTTTGCTTGTTTTTTCAAGGATAATACATAACAATGACATTTTTTTAAATACATACATTTTCCAGAATAGCCAAGCTCCTCACCATCCAAGGAAGTGTAAGTAAAGCAGGCCTGACTTATTTTGCTGTAATATAATCGAATTATCTAAGCTCCAAGTATGAAAAAAAATGAACTTATGTGAATAACTGGTTCAGTCTCACAGTTATAAGTAGGTTAGGATGTGCCAATCATCCCATGCCCTCAGAAGGCAATGAAGATACAATTTCAAATGTCATGCTTTTGCCTGCTGTGAGCTACATGAACGTTAGTGAATTTTAAACATATTTGTATGCTTAATAAATACAGATTTTTCTACATCTACCATATAACCATAAACACATTTTGCTTATTTCTCTGTTATGTTTACAGAATCATCTAGCCTGGTTCAAATCACAGAACACCACTAAAAATACATAACTTTTTTTAAATGTGGAAAGTGGTCCATAAAAAAAAGCATTTGACCAAAAGCTAAACTGATTAGTTGTGACTCAGACTGTCTACCAGAAATCCACAAAATTCAATCCTCTGTAAGACAGGAAAAGTAGTTTCTTTTTTTAGTACAGGTAGCTGATGAAATTTGTTTTCATTTGGGAAAGAAGGCTGTTAATCACACACTGTTATAATCACTCCAATACCTGCTTCTCTATCCGTCCTCTTAAACCAAGTTTATATTTCACTTAAAATTTGAAGATATCCTAAGAGAAAGTCCACGAGCTCTGACCACAGCATATACACCAAAAAAAGAAGAAATCGTTGCTGTAGAGCCCATTCAGACTCATAGACCCTGCCCTCTCCCCTTTAATATGGATGTGTTGTCTCTTCTCAAAGTTCCAGCCCTCCACTTTTACCCTGAAACTCAACCCTCTCACTTCCTCAATAGAAATTAGCCCAACGGCTACATTTTCAATGTTTTTCCTTTCTACAACATTATTCCCAGTGGCTTACAAAAATCTGTTAATATTGCACATCTTATAAAAAAGAAAGAAAGAAAAGAGAAGATGAGTGAAGAAAAACTCTTCCATATCACTCTACTTGTACCTCTAGTACCTAAGAGATAAGGCTAACTTGTCAAGACTAATCTCCCTTAGGCTAGGCTCCCAGAAAAGAATTTGTTCTCCTACAGAGCAGAAACCGAGGAGCTAGTGTCTATGGTAATCAGCCTGGTCAACCAGAGGCTTAGACCCCAGCCCTCTAAACAAGTCAACACAGGAGCTGAAGAACTTGGTTGGAGTTAAGGTATCTTAGCAGTGTCTCATCACATCAGAAGAAGAGCTGGTGCTTCACTATTTATGCAGCTTTCAAGCCACACAGCCTAAAGGCTGGGGTCCCTCTCCTGGAGCCGGACATCCAGTCCTGCTAGATCTCTGTGTACTCCCCTGAAGTACACATGGCAATGGACTTGATACTAGCAATGCCTCTGTGCATTTCCCTAATAAATACTGCTCCAGCAGGCCTGGTGTGTGTGCATCTGGTCATTCATTCAACATGGCTGGAACACCATTTTCCAGTCCACAGCAAAACTCCTCTATAGAGGTATATATAATCGCTCTTCAAATTTTTTATTATCTTTTGTACTGACCCCAGAAAGGTTTTGTCTCCTTCGTTCCTCTGATCAACTCATAACATGGTCAACAACGACTCCCAGTCATCAACTCAGTCCTCACTTATTAGACCTACCAATAGCTTTCAGTCTCTGCATCCCTCCCTCCTTGAAACAGTTATCTTCACTTGGCCTCTAAAACACTACTCTTTTGGTTCTCCTTATACTTCACTACCTCATTCCTTCTCAGTCTTTACTCATGATTCCTCCAACCTCTAGCCTTTGAAATGTCCTAGGGCTCAGTTCTCAGAACTCTATCTAAACTTAATCCCTACTGTCTCGTCCTGTTTCCTGTCTTGAATGACTATAAATATTAATTTTATGTATCCCAAATTCATGTTTCCAGTCATATATTCCTCCATGAGAATATAATCTCCATTAGAGCAAGGACTTTGCTCTCTACTGTACCTCTAGGACCTAGGATAATACCAGCTATGTTGTAGATGCTCATATCTGTTGAATGAATACATGAATATATAAATGTTAAAATGATAAACAAGTGAAGCTATGTTTCCTTATATTTCAATCACAGTTTGACAGAAAATAAAATTGTTTAACATTCCAGTGAAAGGCTTCTAATAATCACGTAAGAGATTGCTCTGAGATGGCTGATGACGCATTTCATTTCTAAAACTAAATATCTATTCTTGGGTCACCATTGTCACCCAACCTTTCAGCCCTTTTGAAAGAACTCCACATAGATCATGATTTATTCTTTTCATGGTTTATGATATTCTCAAAGATCAAGTAAAAAACACATGTCAAAGCAATTTCCCGTGTTTCTTCTGATTAAAATCAATATTCTTCTTGCTCATAACAGCAGTAAAAAAAACACAACAGTTTCTGTTAACTTGATAGAATGTCAAGTGATATCTTAGTGTATTGTTACCAGCAGGGATATCAACAGATGACTACCAACAGCCTATAATCATTGCTGTTTTTATTATCTACAAAATGTCATATGTGCATATGGCATTTCACAAAACAACACAGTGAAAACAAGGCTCCTGTCTCAAGCAGCTTATAGCTTACTGAGACAAAGAATTAAAGAAGAGGGAGGCAAAACTTAAGAGAAGGACCTGCTGTTGGTGAGAAAAAAAATAGGATTGATCTGAGCGGTTAGGGTATGGTGGTAGGTTTCATTCCTATTCTTGTGGATTTCAGACAGCCGCCCTAGCCCTAATTGGCTTTTACAAAACACTACGTCCGTTGGTCATGAAGAAAAAAGAAGATGGGTCAAAATATGTTCATGAGCAAATACTCTGGCTGTAAATCTTTAGGGAAGCTGACTGCCACATCTTTCTCCTGCAAGTGGCCGGTGGGTCCAATATCTTAGTCCGTAGCCAAGCTGCTTTAACCACTGTACCACCAGGGCTCTTCATTAGACATGTAGAACAATATAAAGCACTTGTCCTACCCATTAGTGCTGGCAACACTGTGTAATTTTATTATTTAAAGAAAACTGACCCTTTCCCCAAGATAGTAACATAAAAACTATATTGATCTTAATAGTGAATTTCTAGGCTTATATAATTTAGAACATCTAATTTAAAACATCTAGAATAAGCATTACAAACTAAAATGTTTACAAGGGTGGGACAAGTAACAAAACAGTGGGGCAGACGAGTATTTGTGTATAGTCCCATATTGGGAAGTGGTTGTGGTAAGACAGTGACAAACTGCCTAAGGAAGTTTTGTGCTTCTCAAAAGGAGCTAGCTGAGCCATGGCCAAATGTAGGCCCAAGACTGACAGATCTTCCAATCATCTAAAAGAAGTCAGAAATCCAAAATGTTCAGTGCTATTTCCCAAGGTTTAAAATTTGGTCAATTAAAACTAATACTATATGAGCAAAATAAAATACACACATGGGTAAGCTTTGGTCCTCAGAAAAAGAGCCTAAAAATACAGTCTCAAATGACTGTATTTTCAAAAATGCTTTAATTTAATAACTACACATGATAGTACTTTCTCAACTTAAAAAAAAAAAAAAATACTACATATCGTGGCCTATAAACATGTGGAATGCATTCCAGTAACATCTTGACATAGACAGAGAAAAAGATCAAAAGCAACTGGGAGGATACAATAAATAAATACCATAGGGGTCAGGTAGATTATGTTTACTTGCTTTCTTCTAATGAATTTATGGAAGTTGGAAATTACTAAGATTTTGTATCAGGCAATGAGGTATAACTTTCATATAACTAAAATGCTTATTATCATTATAATGTTTATAATATAGTGATATCATATATAATGGAATCCTTATCATTAATATGCGAGAGAGCACTCAGTATTCTTCCTGCTACCTTTGATCTCATACTGTCCATCTCTGTTATTTTGCTTTTTTTCTAGCAGATTCTCTTGATCTTAGCACCTCCATTACCAAGTCAGCTTCACTATGCCCATTATTCAACATATCTATTTTTTTAATTTTGCAACAATACTTTAAAATTTTAAGACTTTTACTGCACACAGATCATTCCTTTTCCTTTGCCCTGTTCTTGTTTTATAAAATGCAACAATTTCTTAGATATGTTTAAAGATATCTGAAGAAATTGTTGAAGTTATGGTTAATTTTATGGGTCAACTTGGCTAGGCTATGGTGCCCAGTTGTTTAGTCAAACCCTAGTCTAGATGTTGCTGTGAAGGTATGTGGTAGATATGATTAATGTTTGCAATCAGTTGACTTTAAGTAAAGTAGATTATCTTCAATAATGTGAGTGGGTCTCATCCAATCAGTTGAAGGCCATAAGAGCAAAAAGTGAAGTTTCCAATGGAATAAATTCTACTTCAAAGATTAACACAGAAATCTTGCCTGAGGTTCCAGCCTGCCAGCATGTCTTATAAATTTCAGACTTATCAGCTGCCATAAGAATGATCTATCTCCCTCTCTCTCTATATATATGTATCTCCCTACCTCCTTCCCTCTTTCTCTTGATATAGGTTCTGATGATTAATATTATGTGTCACCTTGGCTAGGCTATGATTCTCAGTGATTTGGCAGACACTATGTAATCACATTCCATTTTGTGATCTGATGTGAGTAACCCAATCAGTTGAAAGGGGAGTTTCCTTGTGGGTGTGGCCTACCTCCAGTATATAAATGGATGTTCAAGCAAAGCTCGCTCTCTCTCAACTCTGAACTCTTCTTCTTGCTTGACCTCCAGTTCTTGGGGCGTAAGCCTGCAGAAGTCTTCAGCCTGCTGCCTGACCTGCAGAGTTTGTGTAAGCCAGCAGAGGCCTCTAGCCTGCCACCTGACCCATGGATTTGGGACTTGCCAACCCTCACGACTGCCTGAGCCATTTCCTTGAAGTAAATCTCTTATATATTTATATATTTGCTTCACTAGTTTTGCTCCTCTAGAGAACCCAGACTAAGATATAGATATAAACATACAGATTTAAATCCTATTGGAGAACCCTGACTAATATAATTTGCTTTGGGATGGCCCCTCATATGGCCATTGAAGCCACTGATATTATAAGTAATTTTCACTCTATCTTTCTATATTACCTGATTTTTCACAATTAAAACTTACAGCTTTATAATAATCAGAAATAATAAAAAAGTAAAGCTACTTACCAAAAAAAAAAGGAAGAAGAAAAAGAACATGAAACTGAAAGAATGAATTGGATACACTCTAAAAATACAAATAAACAAAATTCTTAGGTGCTAAAATCTAACAAAAATTTCAGTTATTCTTTAAAGTCTCAGAAGTTTTGGCCTGTACTTAATAATGTTTTTTTTTAATAATGTATCTTAGTCTAGATATAAGAAAAATCACAGAGCAAGTGCCTTTTAATTTATTCTATAAGACCTAGTGTATGCCAACAAAGAAGTTCATTTCTGATTCAAGATATCATTTCCATATGAAAACACCACATACATACTTGTGTTTCATCTTTTCTTTAATCTCAGAACTTCAAAGACTTGAAGCAATTTTAACATATCTAAGTAGGAACAAAGGTAATCATCATCATGTCACCAAAAATCGGATACAGAGGAAACTTTTCAAGGAGAAGCAGAATTCTTGATCAGAATTATATAGTTCTCAAAAGTAACTTCAGAGACAGATCCAAATGTAAGGAAAAGTTTGCAAAGGTGGCACATACAACATATGAAAACATACACACTTTTAGCAAAGCACAAAATAAGTCACTCTGTGTGCCCAAGAGTAATGAAAAATGGACTGAAAGTTTTTAATTCACAAAATGATTTTAATTCTCTCACGAAACTACAAAGAATTCTTTAGTCTTAAGAAAGCAGAGCTAAAGAAGGTAATTTTTTTTTCAGTACAAAAAGCACTGATAATATGATAGGTTTTATTTCTGAATTCAAAAATCAGGAACTTAATTCACTAAAGAACCTAGAAAGCAATATTACAGCAAAGACTAGTCATTTTCTACTCAAATTTTTATTGCAGATAATAATAATAATGAATGTCAGATTTCTTAATATCAAATATAATGCTTAGAGGATCACAGATTAGAGTTTTCATTTCTGCCAGAACTTTGAGAAAGCCTCATTTAAAATCATGTTATTCTAAATATACTAATTCCAAATACAAGAGTAGAATAATTCTGAGTCACTTGAAAGTTTATTGCTAAATATTATTTACAGAAACTGTAATAATTTCCTTAAAATACATTATTCACAGTACTTCTGCTTGTTCAAATTGATTCAGTGGTCTTTCACTGCATTCAAAATAAAATTCTGAAATTAAACACTTCATGATTTTCCAGCCAACTGTCCACCATTCATTAACTTTAGCCATGCGACTGATTCACTGTATCTATTTTTGCCATTCAGATATACGTTTATTGCCATCTTAGTTGAACTACAGTATCAATAATCAAGGAGAAGTCTAACACTATGTGATAAATAAGCAATAAACTCAGAAAGAGAACTGTAAAAAAAAAAAATATGAGCGATCCCCAGGCCTCACCATCAGAGTCTGATTTAGAAAGATGAGAGTGGGGACCAGGCATCCAAATTTTCAAAAGCTCCTTGGAAGACTTGTTAAAGGAATTTGGCAACTGTTCTAGGTCACTGCCCTGGCTACACCATCTCATATTGTTATATTACCCTTTGCAGTTTTCAAAGAGCTTCGTACAAATTAACCTACTTGATTTATGGACCACTCCATCCAAGGATCTTTCCATGGCCACCTTCCAATCATATTCTGGTTCTTCTTTGAACTCCATTTATTTCATATACAAAACACTTTGGCACAACTGCATATAGAGTTTTGAGTGACGATGTGAATGTCTTGATGTGCATGGGTATTCTCTCCCTAATTCCACGGTTACAGATGCTGTCTTGCACCCCCCTGTTCATCTCTCCTATGTGCTCATCTCCATGTGGTACTGCACCTGCTTACATATCCCAGACCACTTCTTCCCTTCACCATCTCTCACTCACCTCACAGCTGACCTCCCTTTTAACCACTACCAATTCTGGAGTGCCCAATTCCATCACAAATACTCCTCCACCTCCTTGGTTGTTTCCCAAGATGCTCTTCCCATGCCCACACTTAAGTAAAAACAGAAGTCTCCTCTTAGGTTAGGACTTTTCTTACAATTTTTTTTTTTTAGATTTTATTTTTGTTATTTTTGTTAAGAATATACACAGCAAAACATACACCAATCCAACAATTTCTGCACGTGCAATTCATTGACAATAGTTACCTTCTTCAAATTGTGCAACCATTCTCACCCTACTTTTCTGAATTGTCCTTCCCCCATTAATATAAATATCCTCACAAACATTTTAACCACATAAAGCACAAATCTTCTCATCCATCTTTTCAATCCTATTTTTTTCCAGGATTTCAATTTATCAGAGAAGTGACAGAATCATCTGCCAAGTAACCCAACACCTGAGAATCACCCTAGACCTAGCTCTCACCCTGCCACACAATCACCAAGTCCTGTGCATTTTACCACCCAAGGCCTCACTCCTTCCCATTTCTGTATGCTGGGCTGGCTATGCATAGCCTCATGCTCTAGAGTTTCCATTTAAATGCTTTTTGCTGGGGTTGCATGGGGGTAGGACGTGCAGGGATGGCAGGAAGAACAGGAGTAGGAGGTTCATCTTATATGCCAACAGGGGAAACAGCCAACATAATTACTGCATGAATAGCGGAGTACTAGCAACTGAACGAGGAAACGATAGTTCAAATTCACTGCATAAAGATCATTAATAACATCTTAGTATTTATGGCTAAAAACAAGAGACACCATGTTATCACATTACACACCAAGCCTTATGTCAGTAATGTAAGGGAAACGCTACTCTAACACCGAAATCAGAACATAATACTCTGTTTGCTAATACCTACATTTTAAGATCATCTGCTTTTTTTTAAGATGATCATTAAACCAGTGGCCGTTGAGTCGACTCCGACTCATGGCAACTCCATGTGTGTCAGAGTAGAACTGTGCTCTACAGGGTTAATAACTGACTTTTCAGAAGTAGATGGCCAGGACTTTCTCTCAAAGTTCCTCTGGATGCACTCGAACCTCCAACCTTTCAGTTAGCAGCTGAGCTTGTTAATCATTTGCACCACTCAGGGATACCTCCCAGCTGAAACATATCTGAGAACACAGAATCAGTGTTCGGCGTGTAGGGCATATATATGAGCTGCTTTAAGGCATGTTGTGATTTTAAGGGTCAGGATCCCACTGCACCAAGGATCACATACGTTATTTATCCCTTTGCAGTGGGTGAGAGCTATGGCCGCTAACCAAAAGGTCAGCAATTCAAATCTACCAGCCGTTCCTTGGAAACCCTATGGGGCAGTTCTACTCTGTCCTATAGGGTCACTATGAGTCAGAATCGACTCGACAGCTATGGCTTTAGTTTTTTGTGTGTGTCTATGGAAACTTGCTTTTACTCCTCAGTGGTTTTATTAACTGTTACTAATAGGATAGCCCTGAAAAACAACTCTGAGTAGCTAAAAGAGGAGTAGGACCTTCAAAACAAAAGAGGAACTGCTTTTTCCCCTCATTCTCAATATACCTGCCCAGGTTGAGATATAGCCATATCCACCTAGAGAAGACATACTTCTTAGCTGTCCCCTCATGCTATTGCTCCAGAGCTATTTTCACAAGTCACATTTTCCAAACCATGACTTTGACCCCAGATGACTGCCATAATATTTTGACAAATTTTCTTGTTAAAACCATCTACGCTTCAACCCCAGATAATGCCTTTTTTCAACACACATCTCTTTGTCTCTAATAATGGGGAAAAAGGTTTCTTTTTAGATACTGTAGTGTCATGTTCCACATCTGCAAGATGAGAGAACAGACAAGGTGATTTATAAAGTCTCTTTGGCTCTAAGAATCCAGAACTCAAGAACACACTAAGCGTTTTAGTTGGCAGCACAAGTCATACGAAATGAACCCTCATCCAGCTATGGTTCAAAGTGCGGATGAGTGTGGCACAAGACAAGCTGACCTTGCTTCACCAGGACATGCAGAATGCAAACTGAAGTCTCAGATCACAGTGCCTCATAGAAATGAGTATCTGTGGAGCAAAAGCACCAAGACTCATAGGCATGGAGCTGACAGAAAAGTTTGAGAGGGAGGGACTACTGTCTCCTCTATAAAGGTTAAGCAGTTCTGGCAAATTCCATTTTGCAAAAAGATATAATCATAATGACATTTCCTAAAAATCCTATAACAGATACAAAGTACAACTAGCCCTCTGTCAATGCCTTGTATTATAATATGAGTGATTTAATGGAATTTGAAGTTGACAGTAAGTCTCATAATATGACATACTTTAGATCAATATAACAAAGGTGAAACAAAATAAAAATGTAGAACATATGCCTGGTATTTTAAAAGCACATAATTGCAACCAATTACAGGAATTCAATTATTCTGACACATTCTGTTCCCGTATATTGGCACATGTAAAATGTGCACTAAATTAAAGGTTTTAACTCGAGATATTTAATTGGGCTGAATATGGGCCAATCATCTCAGACAAAGCAAAGAGACTCCTGCGCCATTATTTACTTATATTTAGCAGGGGTTACAAAATATAGAGTGGTTTTTCTTTCAGAATATACCCATAATTCAATCACTTTTTCTCCATTTCTATTGCTACCAACTCTAGACCAAGCCGCCATTTCCTCTCATCTGATTATTCCAATAGACTTCTGTTTATACACCATGTTTCCACCCTGGTCCTCAACACCCATTCACCATACAACAGCTAGACTTTTAAAATATTATGTCACTCCTCTACTCTAATCCCTTCATAGGTCCCCACATCATTCAATAAAAGCCAAAATCTTTACCATGACCTGCTTGGTTGGAGAATTGAGTCCACCCAGAGGCACCTCAGAAGAAAGGCCTGGTGAACTACTTCTGTAAAATCAGCCATTGAAAACTCTATGGAGCACATTCCTACTCTGACACACCCGGGGTCACTGTGAGTTGGAGTTGACTCATGACAACTTGTACTGGTATCCCTACAAGCATCACCTGAGAGGTAGAAACGTAAATTCTCAGGCCCCACCCCAGACCTCCTGAATCAGAAACTCTGGAGCTGGGGCCCTGCAATCTGTGTTTTAAGAACCCCTTCTGGTGATTCTGATGCACGCTAAAATCTAAGAACCAGAGCCCGACAAGTTTATACACCCTACCCTGTGTCACTCCCTCTCTGACCCACCTCCTACGCTCCCTTTTGCTTACCGTGTTCAGCTCCAGCTACAATGACTTTAAACACGCCAAGCATGCCCCAACCTCAGGCCCTTTGCGCTTCTACACCAAACTGTAAACAGAGTTCTACAAATAAGGTAGGCAGGATGGGAACTTGAGATACGAAGAGATTTAGGTGCTCTATTATTATTAATATTGGAGTCCTGGCGGTACAGTGGTTAAGCGCTCGGCTAACTGAAAGGTCAGCAGTTCAAACCCACCAGCCACTCCATGGGAGAAAGATGTGGCAGTCTGCTTCTGTAAAGAATAAACCAAAAAAAACAAACCCATTTCCACCAGTCGAATTCAACTCATAGCAACCCTACAGGACACAGCAGAACTGTCCCATAGGGTTTTCAAGGAGTGGCTGGTAGATTTAAACTGCCAACCTTTTGGTTAGCAACCAAGATTTTAACCACTGTACCACCAGGACTCCCTGTAAAGTTTATAGCCTTGGAAACCCTATGAAGCAGTTCTACTCTGTCCTACAGGGTCTCTGTAAGTCGGTATTGACTCAACGGCAAGGGGTTTATTATTAACATGTGAGTATTCCCGTAACCACCACTAAAGATATGCATTATACAGGACTCTAACGTCAACAGGCAGAAAATGAACAAACTATCTGAAGAACAAAATACGATTTGTTAGTTTGCATAACTGAAAAATCCAAAGATCCGTCAGCTTCAGACAATGCTGCACCTAGAGGTTCCTGCTGCCAGCAGTCTATCTCTCTCCCCATTTTCCAGTTCTACTCTCCTCTTTAGTCAGCTTCATTCCGTAGGCAGCCTGTTGCATCCAGCTAGGGAAATGGATTCTGGCAGTTCCACACTGCATGATCCTTAAGGCTTGTGATACACAAACAAAGAAAGAGACTGATGACTCTTTCCTAGCATCTATATACCCAGTCTCTCAGGGGTCTCTGATTGACACAGCTTTAGACATGTGCACGTCCTTGAACCAATCACCCTGACCCAGGGAATGAGGGCATCTAATGGTCATGCCTAGGGCCCCTGTTTATCTCTGTGACTAGTGGGTGATGTAAGAACCACCTGGAACAGGTTCCCCACCTCAGGTCCTTTGCATTTCCACACCAAACTGTAAAGAAAGCTCTACTAATAAAGTAGGCAGGATGGGAAGGAGTTCTGCACCTAAGAAAAGGGGACAGGATCACAGGCTGCAGAAACCTCACTGTAGCTATAACAGGCCTCCATGGAAGCATTCTGTCCTTGCCAGTGTCTCCTCTGTCCTCAGAGATGGGTTTTCCTTGCAGACTGATTCTTTTGGATTTTGTCATATGAGATCAGTGTACAAGAGAGAATAGGAAGAAGGGAGAAAATAACAGAGGTGTGCAGGGCTATGATTTTGGGGCACTGAAGTTGGGGTGTGTGAGAAACAAATGAGAAAGAAAGGAAGTAGCTGAAGAATTATTGCTTTAAATTGGTTATGCCTTTTGTAGTGTTTAAGTAAATAAGAATGAGCTATTCTGAAATTACATTTGGATTTCCAAACTGTTCCTTTGACCACTTCAATAGGCTTATAACCATTATTGCACATTAGAATACTACTTCCTATTACTGTTTACACATCTCTCTCCCTCACTAGATGAAGTCTCCTTGAAGTCAGTGGCTATATCTAAAGCACAAAGGACTCAAAAGTGTACTTGAATAAGTGACAAGCTCTTGATGTATGATTTTCCTGCCTCAAGCCACTCCAAGAAAGTAGGTCCTTCAAATTCTTAAAAATCCTAAAAGAAGCATTTCTGTGTCCTCTATTTAGAACCATGCCTTTAAGTAAACAAGAATTCTTTTTCTGGCTTTCAATTTTATTATACAGTATTTTCTCTATTTAAAATCAAGATAGTTAAGTCAACAACATTCTTTCAACATGATAGAATCAAAGTAATCTGGATTGAGAAGAGAACTTGAAATGTTGAGACAAACTCCAATTTCCAGAGGAAGAAATGAAGTCTCTCTGTAGTTAAATTGTTTGGTCATACAGTTAGTCACGGCCTAAGCCAAGGTCCCAGTTTTCCTAAACTTCAGAATCAGAGCTATTTCTATACAATATCTTTCCCCCTAAACATTCACCTTATTGAAGACAAGTTTAATCCTCTCCTCTTCAGGCTAAAGTTTAACATCCTTGCCTTTCCCATATAGTTCCCCATATACGAATGTGTGAGAATGATATGCGGCTGTATAAAAGTATAACTTGAGAGTTGACGAGTCTCGAGTCTACTTCTTTCAAGGAGTATGATTTGGATAAATTTTGCTTATCTATAAAAATAAATGCAGTAATACCTGTAGTTCCTGGGTACCTATGAGGTACTAAGTTGTGAGCACTGAAAAAGATAAAATACCTAGCACATCATAGGCCCTGTACCAGTACTAGGTTTTCCACCCCCAAACCCACAGCGCCATCCATAGCCAAATAATATTTATGAAAAACTCTGAAACACATAGAAGTCTATGCCAGAGGTTATAATTTCAGCTCAATGAAGTAAGTACAGTTGGAATTCAGGATATCAAAAGATTTAGGTAGTCTATGTTAAATTGGAAACCCTGGTGGCGTAGTGGTTAAGTGCTACAGCTGCTAACCAAAGGATTGGCAGTTCGAATCCGGCAGGCACTCCTTGGGAACTCCATGGGGCAGTTCTACTCTGTCCTACAGGGTCTCTATGAGTTGGAATCGACTCAACGGCACCAGGTTTGGTGTTTTTTGTGTGTTAAATTAACCATTCTTCAAGTTAAAATTACTTCTTGGGTAACTCATAGTCCCATAACACTAATGAAATGAAACTTTCCTTTAAACTGATTTTTATCATGAGAATGTATTAGCACCAAACAAGTGTAGTAGCCCAGACCTCAAAGTGCCCCACAGGGACTCATGGGATTTACTGAAAAAGCAAACTTATTTTGTCATCAATAGAAGCAGAGATTAGAAACTAAGTATCAACTCCCTTTTTCAAACATTACCACCTAATTTACAACACCATGGCAGGAAGGAGAGTGCTCTTGTAGATAAAAAGTAATTTGATAAAATAATGGCTGCCATTTTTCTACTGCAATTGCTCTGCAACATAATTTATAGGGACCATACTTCTCCTCTTCTTGATGACAGGTAATGGAAAAAACTTCAGCGGCAAACCTTTGATGGCAAGCTAAGACCATCTGGATCTACAGTACAACTAAGTCATTTTGAACTGTTTTCTCAATTTTTTTTTTCAACTTTCACTCTATTTCATCAAAAAGAAGGACAAGGGTTGATGATGGGAAAAAAAAAAACTTTGCTCAAAATATGAGCTGTTTAGATTTAAAATAGCTGTAAGGTGATGATGGCTTTATATTGCAAAAGTATTGGTTCATCTTCTACATTGAGATGCTTAGAGTCTACAGTTTATCACCACGAACATTAAAATATCCAATACAGAGTTACATATACAGCTATTCTGAAAATAAAGCTCATGATTAAAAAAGAATGACTCTGTGCCCTGTTTCAAGTTTAGTCTTGAAGCACTTTAAAGATTAACACTAAATAAAAGTGAAACTGACCATCTGAAGGATGCAGGTGCAATACTGCATTTAAGTGCCTGAGTTGAGTTGATTAAATTTCTTGAATTATAAATTTAGCTGGTGAGTTTCTACAATCAGAAAATAAAAATAATAGACAAGTTCAGTAACTCTTTCGTTGTTAGCCACTCACACCAACCTTTTCTTCATATTTTGTGCAGATCCTAATTTCTTTTTTATTATTTCAGTGACTCTTTATATGTATGATATCATAAACTGTCTTATATTGCTTTAGGAATTACCTAAACTGTCTTATATTGCTTTAGGAATTATGTGGGGTTAACAATGATAAATAGATCATTTTGACCTTGATTGCCCTTGTGATAAATCAGGATGTCACATTCCTTTGCATGATAATAGAAAGAGACAATTTAAACCCCAAAAGTTGAAAATTTGAACTACTAAATAAGATTAAGAAGTGACCAATTATATTTCACAAATATGTGGTAAATATGACAACTGAGATTGTGTTATCAACCTGATATCAATGTTTAGCTGTTCCTTCGTATAACTGCTAGCCATAAAATCTAACATCATCTTAGAAACTGCTCCTAGAAAAAGTCAATATTCTCTGTATGCAGCACAGGTGAAGAAGTTTGTATTACTTCTTATACAGCTGAAGGACAGGCTCACAATTTTTCTAAAGACACTATTCCAAAATATTGAAATAAAGACCTATGTATCCATTCTCTGAAAAAATATTCAACAGGCACCTTTAGTGTCCTAGGCACCATTCTAGGAGCAAGAGACTTAACAAGAAGCTGTCTTCATAGAGCTTCCTTTTGCTCTACTGAAGAATATAGACAAACAGTAGATAGGCAATATAAGGTGCAAGTGTTCTGAAGAAAAATAAAGCAGAGTAGGGCAGACAGAGAAATGCAAGTAATATTTCAAATATTAACTTTTAGATAATTTAGGTTAATATTTTCCAGGGTGACCAGGGAAGGCATTTTTAAGGAGAAGACTTTGGAGCAACGACAAGAATGTCAATATCTATGGAAAAAGTGTTCCAGGCAGATAAAACAGCATGTTTCAAGGTCCTGAGGCAGAAGATTGGAAAGGAATGCTAGCCCCGCAAACCATGACAGGTATAAACCAGGCTAACACAGATTGGAAGAGGAATTCCATATAGTTTGACATACTTCCTCTCTGATTAGGTTTGACAACAATGTTTTAAAACACTGAAGAAATAATGATAGTCCGGTATCAATTCCCTGGTTATAATTACATCAATATATAGTTTCTGAATGTTGAGGAAAAGGATTCTGACAGGCCAATTAATCATTAAATACCCTTTAATCATCCTTGACAATTTTTCTAATGAGATGAAATAGCTTTACGTACTGGCCAACAATAAAACATGTGTCTTGCATACTGCTTCTCACATAAAACACAACTTGGTGAAATAATGACTCAATTGTTTCTAAGCTGACAGAGTTTGAAAACGTTGTCTCAAAACTGTTTGTCCATAATTTGGAAGTAATAAAATGATCCCCATCCTGAGAAGCGTATAAATATACAAATAATTTGAGTTAATAGCTTGGCAAAGATGAGAGCTCATCACTCAGGAAAGATTTTGCGAGCTTTTCCTGCCATGTGATCTTCCCTTGGGGTCCTGTTCAACTTGATATGTGAGAAATTTAATGAAGAAAATAGTGGTCATGGTACTGACGGGAGGCCACGTGAAAACTCCAGAGAAACCTACCACGTGTCCCCTTCAGCTGAACTCTCAAGGTTTTCTGGAAAATTCACCAACAACTAAGACTGTTTGATATTCTGGTTGACTATCTCAAGGGAAGAATTTCCAAACTTACCTCTTTACTAGCTGACCCCTCACCCCTCTCTCTTATAATCTTGTTTTTGCCTATCCCTTGACTCAATCTAAAACCAAGTCCCTAATATGTGAGTGAACAACTTCCATTCAAAATATCTTGAGAGTGTGCAAAAAAAAACAACTAAATGTCTTTGAGTTATTCTTTAATAACCAAGTTATCAAATACCTGAGCTTAGAAACAGTTCATAATCTTGATTGGGCCAGTGGCTCCTTCAAGAATCTGATGAAAGTTATTGATTCTTTCCTAGAAAAATGCAACATATTCATACATACCAAATTTTACACAGATTCACAGGGTTCCTGAAGCACCCCCTACTGTCCAAACACCCCAAGAAAGAGTGCTGGCTAAAACGGAGTTACAGACTTCTCCATGTTATCCACAGAAAGCTTTAGTCATTTACAGGTTGGAGAGACATCAACTTATCTTCAGAGACATTTATAAATATTAACCGCTCCCATTCTACTCTAACATGAAGTCTTATAATGGGCAGGATGTTTCCACATCTGCCATCATCCTGTCTTGAATACTCTATAAAACCTACCTCCTTAGAGAACGTAAGGTGTTTCAATTCTTATGTGAGCTAACTAAGCTTTTGGGTGGCTTCTATTGACTTGTTTGTGACATTATTAAGACAGTTCTGCCTATTAGTTTTGGTTTCCTAAGGCTGTTGCCAAATAATAAAGTCAAAATTATCAGTTCTGTTTCTTTAAACAAGTCTAATTGCAACGTATCTACTCTTTGCTTCACATAATTAGAATTTCTTCTTTCAGACAAGATAACATGTGAAGTGCTATCAAAGCCCAAGACATTCTCCAAAGAACAGACAAGATCCTCACTGTACCTCTGCAGCCTTATCTCTCACAGCTTTACCCTTCCTGTTTGGCAAATAGCCAGATAAATAGTGAGATATATAAAATTTTAATTGGAAATTGCCTCTTTACATGGTAAACAATACCATACCTTTTTAAAGACGTTCAATAAAGTGGCATTGTATTTGAATATGTGCCCATCTTGAAGTTGAGATCTTATATCAAATTCAAAAAAGCAGAACATTAACTTGCTTAGGTAGTTGCTTTGAAAAAGTAACTTGAGTGTTTCCAACTGTTATAAATCAACTTATTTGTTGAAACTGAAAAACTACTAAATAAATGTGTGTGCCCTAAATGCTATTCCATTGTCAGATTGAGTCTAGCTCTTATTTTTTAAGTCATTCTGCATAGATATTCCATATCTCTGAATACCCGATAGAAAATAGTTGAAGTGATCACAGTACCAAATACCCTCAACCAAACAATTAGCAGAGTGTCCAGGACCACCACACATCTGTCAGTTTATCATACTGTGGTGGCTTATGTGTTGCAGTGATGCTGGAAGCTATGCCTCTGGTATTTCAAATACCAGCAGGGTCACCCATCATAGACAGGTTTCAGCAGAGCTTCCAGACTAAGACAGACTAGCAAATGGCACCAGGCAGTCTACTTCTGAAAAATGAGCCCCACAGGTTGGAAGGCACTCAAAATACAACTGGGGAAGAGCTGCCTCATCAAAGTAGGGTCAACCCTATTGCATGGATGGCGTAAAGCTTTTGTGACCTTCATTTGCTGACATGGTACTACTCAAAATGAGAAGAAAGCATTGCAAACATGCATTAATAACTGGAACGTGCAATGTATGAAGTATGAATCTAGGAAAATTGGAAGTCATCAGAAATGAAATGGAAAGCATAAAGATTGATATCCTACGAATTAGTGAGTTGAAATGGACTGAATTGGCCATTTTGAATCAAACCATCATACAGCATACTTGCAGGGAATGACAAATTGAAAAGGAATAGCACTGCATACATTGTCAAAAAGAACATTTCAAGACCTATCCTGAAGTACAACGCTGTCAGTGATAGGATAATATCCACATACCTACAAGAAAGACCAGTTAATATGATTATTATTCAAATTTACACACCAACCACTAATGCTAAAGATGAAGAAGTTAAAGATTTTTGCCAACTTCTGCAGTCTGAAAGTGACCAAACATGCAATCAAGTTGCACTGGTAATACTGGTGATTGCAATGAGAAAGTTGGAAACAAAGAATAATGACAAGTAGTTGGAAAACACGGCCCCTTGGTGATAAAAACAATGCCAGAGCCTGCATGATTGACTTCTGCAAGACCAATGACTTATTCATTGCAAATACTTTTTTTAAAAACATAAATAGTGACTATACACGTGGCTCTCAACAGATGGAATACATAGGAATCAAATTGACTATATCTGTGGAAAGAGATGATGGAGAAGCTCAATATCAGTCAGAATGAGGCCAGGGGCCAACTGTGGACCAGACCATCAATTGCTCACATGCAAATTCAAGTTGAAGCTGAAGACAATTAAAATAAGTCCATGACAGCCAATGTAAGACCATGGGTCTATTCCACCTGAATTTGGAGACCATCTCAAGAATAGATTTGACACACTGAATACTAATGTCCAAACACCAAACAAGTTGTGGAATGACATCAAGGACATAATAAATGAAGAAAGCAGAAAGTCATTAAAAAGACAGGAAGGAAAGAAAAGACGAAAATGGATGTCAGAAGATACTCTGAAACTTGCTCTTGAACATAGATCAGCTAAAGCAAATGGAAGAAATGATGAAGTAAAAGAGCTGACCAGAAGATTTCAAAGGGCAGCTCGAGAAGACAAAGTAAAGTATTATAATGAAATGTGCAAAGACCTGTGGAGTAAGAACAAAAAATGAAGAATATGCTTAACATTTCTCAAGCTTAAAGAACTAAAGAAAAAATTCAAGCCTTGAGTAGCAATTTTGAAGGATTCTATGGACAAAATATTGAACAATGCAGGAAGCATCAGAAGATGGAAGGAATACACACAGTCCATGTACCAAACAGAATTGGTCAATGTTCAACCATTTCAGGAGGAAGCATATGACCAAGAACCGATGGGACTGAAAATAGAAGTCTAAGCTGCAATGTCGGCATTGGTGAAAATCAGGGCTCAAGGAATTGACAGAATACCAACTGAAATGTTTCAACAAACAGATGCAGCACTGGAGGTGGTCACTTATCAATGTCGAGAAATTTGGAAGACAGCTCTCTGGCCAACTGACTGGAAGATGTTCATACTTGTGTCCATTCAAAAGAAAGATGATTCAACAGAATGCAGAAATTATCGAACGATATCATTAACATTACATGCAAGTAAAATTTTGCTGAACATAATTCGAAAACCATTACAGCAGTACACTGACAGGGAACTGCCAGAATGTCAAGCCAGATTCAGAAGAGAACATGAAATGAGTAATATCATTACTGATATCAGGCAGATCTTGGTTGAAAGCAGAAAATACAAGAAATATGTTTACCTATGTTTTGTTGACTATGCAAAGGAACTCAACTGTGTGGATGATAACAAATTATGGGTAACAGTGTGAAGAATGAGAATTCCGGAACATATAACTGTACTTGTAAGGAACCTGTACATAGACCAAGAGACAGTTGTTCGAACAGAACAAGGGGACACTGCGTTGTTTAACATCAGGAAAGGTGTACGTCAGGGTTGTATCCTTTCACCATACTTATTCAATCTGTATGCTGAGGAAATAATCTGAGAAACTGAACTATGTGAAGAAGAATGTGGCAGCAGGATTGGAGGATGATTCTTGAACAACCTGTGATATGCAGATGACACAACCTTGTTTACTGAAAGCTTAGAGGACTACTTGAAGCACTTACTGATGAAGATCCAAGACTAGAGCCTTCAGTATGGATTACACTTCAACATAAAGGAAACAGAAATCTTCACAACTGAACCAATAAACAACATCATGATAAAAGGAGAAAAGATTGAAGTTGACAAAGATTTCATTTTAACTTGGATGCATAGTCAATGCCTATGGAAGCAACAGTCAAGAAAATCATATATTGGACAAATCTGCTTCAGAAGATCTTTTTCAAGTGTTGAAAAGCAAAGATGTCGCTTTGGGGACTAAGGTGCACCTGACCCAAGCCATGGTATTTTCAATTGCCTCATACGCATGTGAAAGCTGGGCAATGAATAAGGAAGACTGAAGAAGAACTGATGCATTTGAATTATGGTGTTGGCAATGAATATTGAATATACTATGGACAGAAAAACTAAGTCTGTCTTGGAAGAAATACAGCCAGAGTGCTCCTTGGAAGTGAAGATAACAAGACTTCCTCTCATGTACTTTGGACATGTTATCAGAAGGGACCAGTCCCCGGAGAAGGACATCATGCTTGGTAAGGTGGGGGGTTAGCAAAAAAGAGGAAGACCCTCAACAAGATGGATTGACAGAGTAGCTTCAACAGTGAGCTCAAACATAGCAACGATTGTGAGGATGGCACAGGACTGGCAGTGTTTCCTTCTGTTGTACATATGGTTGCTATGAGTCAGAACTGACTCAATGGTACCTGACAACAACAACAGTGTTGAGGAACAAGTCTCGATGGTGTTTGAACTTACGACGTGACAGCTTTTTTATGAGACTACCTTTCTAAAGTTGATTTATGGCAAACAGTTTTGAAAGCAGAGATAGTATCTCTCTCTGAGGCAGAGGGCAGATTTGTTTAGTGACCAGGATAATAAAGACAACATCTCCTTCCGGGGTAGGGGGCGGGTGGGAAGGTTTGGCCAGTTTGTTTGGGGTCTCTTACAAGATTGCAACTCAGGATTCTTCTGTTGTAACACAGGCCCACTGTATGCACACCATTCATCTAGGTCACTCTGCATCACCCCATGGGACATGGAGATAAGGGGAACCGACGCAAGCAAAAAGCTTATGCTGTTTACTCTGCTGAAGTAATAAAGTACTTTGTCCTGATCCAGTAGTTTCACGTCTTCTGCCAGCACTATGAAATGGTAGCAGGATAACTTGTTAGTTTTTAACGTCTGAAAACCAACAAAGGGTAAAATCTGAGACCCTTCACAGTTCTTGACACTAAGCTAAACAAGCAAAACAAATCAGGATAGAAAAGGATATATCTAACTACTCTGCATCTGGCCAAGATGGAGTAATGGTCCAAATTTATCCTGATGCCTAATATAACTAAAATCGGGGAAAATATACAGCATAATGGTTTTCCGACCTGAGAATCAGTCAGTGCAGGACAGTGATCCCTAAGAGAGAGTTCTACAATTGTCCAGCTTACTGCATGGAGATGGTGTCTAGGCTGCAAAGAGGAGGAGCTCACAAAGAGTCTAGCAGTTTCCCTAAATTTAGGTGGTAGAGTTGGGAGCCCAGGGAGGCCAAGTTTCTAGGGTTTGCAAGGTAGAGTACCAAACAAGACAGGGCTGCACAGAGAGATCCAAAGATCTGCAGAGAATTCCCCTCAAGCCTTCAGATGAATACTAACCAGACGTGTGTATGAAGAAACTACCAAAGGTAAGGAAAAGACCCACTCTGGAGCTCGCACGAGGAGACCCTGGCTGCTCCTTGGAAACTCTATCGGGCAGTTCTATTCTGTCCTATAGGGTTGCTATGAGTTGGAACTGACTCAAAGGTGATGGGTTTGGTTTTTTGGTTTTTGGAGCTCACACTGAGCCAGGAATAGTTTGTGTTTCTACCAGCCAGAATGAAAAACCTCCTAAGTCATTGGGCATTGGGTAGAAGACTATCGCCTGAGTTGTTAGGTGCTGTCGGGTGGCTTCCGACTCATAACAACCCTATTAAGACAGAGTTGAACTGCCCTATAGGGTTTCCAAGGAGTGGCTGGCATACGTGAACTGCTGACGTTTTGGTTGGCAGCCACTCTCTTAGCCACTGCGTCACCAGGGCTCCTCAGTAGTGGGGACAAATTAGCACTAGTCTAAAGATTGCTCTGGACCCACCTAATAAAGCTTAAAAATAAGCCTCCAAAAGATCAAACTGTTCCCAAGTAACCTACCCACATCTTAGAACAAAGATCAAGAATACTTCACAAAAACATCCAGCATCCAACAGAGTAAAATTCAGAATGTCTGGTATTCAATCAAAAATCACCACCAATTCCTCATTTTTATTTTATTTTCTCTAACTGAAACTCCTATCAGGTAAATGTTATGCTGACCTTCCTAGAGTGATTCTCTTGGTTGGTCAGTCTCTCTCTCTTCTCTTTCATATATGTTCTGTATCTTTCTATTCTGGGAGATTTTCTTGATGTTAATTTCTGACCAATTCACCATGTTATTGTTGTTTTACAGTAACATTTTTACTTTTTAAGAGTTCCTTCTTTTTCTCGGTTTTGTCTTCATGGGATGTTGACCTTGTTTTATCAGTCCTTATCTTCTTCATTCTTTCTGGGTATACTAATTAGAAGTTAGGAATTTATTCTTTGTTTTAAACTCTTTTGTCTTCTGAGTTAGCTCTTCTCTTGTATAGATAGGATGTTTTGTTTTATTTGTTTCTCCTACTAGGTCTTTTCTGAATAGGAAGGTTAACCGGAAGCTGTGTATGTAGACAGGACTTATCACTTGACAGACTTGACTTTGGGGTAAAGAGTAAGGTACTAGCCTGCAGGTAGGAGGAGAACCCCTAATGCCAGAACAGCAGCCCTAATTAATTCTTCCCATACAGTTTACTTAATTTCTGTGGAGAAGGATCTTCTGTATTTTCTTATCTAGGGTTCAAATTTTGAGTTGTCCATAATCTGCTCACCAGAGAGCAGGGAAGAAAAGCATAAGGGAGGTACAGAAACCAACATACTGTTATGTAGACACATTTTAATTCCCCCACACATATTTTTAGCATACTTTCCTATTTTCAACCTCCAATACCAGCACACCACAAGTCTGGAGCCTTTTGAGTGGTTCTGCCTGACTTATTCTGGCCCAGACTCTATTGGACACATTAGCACGCTACTGTCTGCTTCCATCTTCCAGGAAAGGGTTGATATCTCCTGTCACCTGTTGCTTCACTCTCTTTTCCTCACAGCTAAGTTTATTCCATCTCTTGGTCTTTAACATTTTATTTAGGTCTAGGAAGAAGAATATGCGTGCTCAGTTAACCATCTTGAATCAGAAGCCAATCAATCATTCTACGTATATTACTGCACTTTGTCTTAATACAACCTCTGTCCACAAGATAAAGTCTCTTTCTTCCACAGCTTCTGACCACAAAACAAGGTTGTATTTCCTTTGTGGGTACAAAGTATGATGGTATGATATGCAACCCACACAATGGTTTGTTTGCTCTGCTCATTTTTGGGAGATCTCAAACAGGTGCTCTCAGCTTGCTCTCAATACCAGTGTGCCTGCCATAGATATCATCTTGCAACCTGATGCCAAACAACCAACCAACCAGGTGCCATCAAGGTGATTCTGACTCATGGCAACCCCATTGTGTGTCAGAGTAGAACTGTGATCCACAGGGTTTTCAATAACTGATTTTTCATAAGTAGATCACCAGGCCTTTCTTCCAAGGCACCTCTGGGTATACGCAATCCTACAACCTTCCAGTTAGCAGCCAGAAGAAGTTAACTGTTCATACCGCCCAAGGACCTCTATGACCTATAGTCATCCTAACGAACCCCACCTGGTCACACATGCTGCCAGAAGCTCCTCAGAAAAGCCTGTGCAATGCCCACCAGCAGCATCACAAGAACGCCGATGTACGGCCCAGGGTGCTGCCCACACACATTCCCAGAGTTTCAACTCTTCAAAGTATCAGAATATTGATAGTGCTCCTCCCTCAATATTACAGAACCATTTAGTGCCTCCCCAAAACATTCTTCTTGTGCCCAAAATCTCATAAAATCTATTTTAAACAGTTCTTTCCACTTCTTCACTCCCTCTTTTTGGAAGATCAAAATTTCAGTTCCTGGAACCAGATGGTAAATAGATACCAATCTATCCTCTTCATTCTTATTCTCTTTCCTGTCCTGCCTTCCCATCCCCAAATCCTCTCTCATCCATCTGTGATACATACACAAGCCCTCAGATATCAGTAGTTACCAATAGATACTCTGTTAGTCACTACTGTGACCTGAATACAGTAAAATGGTACTATTACCAGAATTATATAGATTGTTTGAAATACAGCTATGAATAAGATATAGAAACATCTCAAATTATTTTTATGTTACCTTGGAAATGAGAATTCACTATGTTCTTTCCTTTTTCTCTATAATGTTATACGACTCCTCAACACTGCTTTAGGTATTTGATTCAAACTGTTAATAAATACTTCATTTTTATATTTAAAGAAAGCTTTGATAGGGTGGATTTTTAAAGTTGCTTAGTTTGGGTCTTGAAATTCAATCTGAAGGCTCCATATACACTCCTCAGCTGAACCCAGAGAAGCGTGCCAAGCTTACCACAGATGGTAGTAAAATTGGGGAAGTATGTCATCTCAACAGTCCAACAAACCCTTTTAGAATCTGCCACATTGCTCAAAAAGGGAGAATAATACATCCTATGGCAAAATAGAAATGTTATCTGACTCCTTTTAAAGTCTCGATGGACTCAAATTTTTAAATAGACTTCAAAAATCATCTGTTCTGTTTCTACAATGCAAGACTTGGCCATGCTGTCGATAGTACGTAATATCACTATAGAAGTGTAGTGATGGATCACCCTGAATTTGGCAGATGAGAGAGTGGTGACTCTCTTTTCCCCAGAAAATAACATCCTAAATTCCTCCTTGTGTGTTATGAAAACTCATGCCTAGTAAGTTTTCCATGTCAGCTTGACTTGCAAGAGTAAACCAGTTTCATGGCTTGAACTAGTCCTCAATCCCTGTACTGAATCCCTGCTTACAAAAGTGCTTTTCTGTGTTAGATTATAATTGCAGCTTGCTCTGTGCTGCCAGAATTATCAGCGTTGTCATGAAATGTGTGTTGGCTAGAGATAACGTTCTCCATTTTTGCCACTCGGGCAGCTCAGTTCCTTCCTGAAACAGAAGAAGAATTAAAAGAAGGCAAGCATGAAAGAAACATGTCCAGGGCAAGCACCTCCTTGCCAAGGAGATTAGACAGTATTAAGAATACATCAGCCAGCTGAGTGATTTAGAAACTCGTTCTAAAGAGACACCATTCATGAATGCAAGCTCTAAGCCTCTTTTCCAATGGACACAGACTGCATATAAATAATTTGAAAATGCAAGTATCAATCAGTCTAAAAAGGAGAGTTAACAGTTCAGCATAAACCAGCACCACTCCTGGAAAACATGTTAGAGATGTGTGCCATCATCTGTGCCACTGTTTTTATATAAAAAGAAAGAAAATGCACTTAGGGGCATGCCTATCTCATACACAGACTCAGATCACAGAAGTCTACATGGTTAGAACACTTCACCGAAAAATAATTATTAACCACCCTTGGATAAAAATATTGTTTATGGTAATCAAATGACTGCCTCGCTCACACTCCATTCACATCTGTAGAATTCTCCTTTTTCTTATGATTTAAGTAGAAAACCTAACTACTACGGCAGTAGCCAAAACACTTATCCCCTCTGTGTCTCAAGGGCCATCATTAAAATTGACACTAATTGGTGTTGTTGCTGACAGCAGAGTGACAGGGCAGGCTCTGCAGAGGACACACCATTCATTCCTGGGAGTGTATGCCACCAGTGGATGGGGAAATTCAGGGAACCCCACGCTGAGCTTGCCCTTGTCATTTATACTCTGCGGAGACAAGGGATGACAGAACTTTTGATCCAGCACTTCCTCCAAGCACTGTTTACTGTCTTTCCTTCTGTGCACATGCTTCCCTTCCCAAGCTGAACTGATGGGTAGGAATTCAAAGGCATTGAAAGCTGGTCTCTGATCAGTGATCCACGCCTGGCAGGTGCTGAGAGGCACACAGTGGTGCTCCCAGCCGCACACAGGTGTTATGACAGGAGCTCAAGACTGCAATGCAAATGAGGATCTTAGAGCAAAATGCATTTTCAAGCCCAAAGAAACAGCACACACCTGAGAAATAGGAAACTTCTTGGGTTCTATTGTTACTCAGTTATGCCAGCATCATTTGTTAAAGCAACTGTCTTTTCCCCATTTAATGGACTTTGGGCCTTTGTCAAATATCAGCTGCTCATAGGTGGATGGATTTTTTTTTTTTTCTCAATTCTGTTCCATTGGTCTATTTGTTGTTGTACCAGTACCAGGCTGTTTTGACTACAATTGCTGTACAAAACCCGTTGCCGTCGAGTCCATTCCAACTCATAGCGACCCTATAGGACAGAGTAGAACTACCCCGCAGAGTTTCCAAGGAGCACCTGGTGGATCTGAACTGCTGACCTTTTGGTTAGCAGCCATAGCACTTAACCACTAAGCCACCAGGGTTTCTAAAATCTGGTAGTGTGAGGCCTTCCACTTTGTTCTTCTTCAGTAATACTTTAGTTATCTGGGGACTCTTCCCTTTCCATATAAAGTGGGTGATTTGTTTCTCCATCTCGTTAAAAAAAAAAGCCATTGGAATTTGGATTGGGATTGCATTGTATCTATAGATTGTTTTGGGTAGAGCTGACATTTTCACAATGTTGAGTCTTCCTATCCATGAGCATGGTATGTTTTTCCACTCATGTAGGTCTCTTTTGGTTTCTTGCAGTAGTGTTTTCTAGTTTTCTTTACATAGGTCTTTTACTTCTCTAGTTAGATTTATTCCTAAGTACTATACCTTCTTGGAGGCTACTGTAAATGGCATTGCTTTGGTGATGTCTTTTTCAAAGTTCTCTTTGTTGGCACAGAGGAATCCAACCGATTTTTGTATGTTTATCTTGTATCCTGATACTTGCTGAAATTTTCTATTAATTCCAGTACTTGTGAATTCTTTGGGGTTTTCTGTGTATAAGATCATAACATCTACGAATAGGGATATTTTTACAGTTCCTTACCAATTTGGATGCCCTTTGTTTCTTTTTCTTGCCTTATTGCTCTGGCTAGGACCTCCAGCACAATGCAGAATATGAGTAATGATAAAGGGCATCCTTGTCTGGTTCCAGTTCTCAGGGGGAATGCTTTCTGGAACCCTTTAGAATGATGTTGGCTGTTGACTTTGCATAAATGCCCTTCACTATGTCAAGGAATTTCCTTTCTACTCCTATTTTACTGAAAGTTTTTATCAGGAATGGATGTTGGACTTTGTCAAATGCCTTTTCTGCATCAATTGGTAAGATCATGTGGTTCTTATCTTTTGTTTATGTGATGGATTACCTGGGATGGATGAACCATCCCTGCATACCTAGTATGAATCCGACTTGGTCATGATGAATTATTTTTTCATATGCTGCTGAATTCTATTGGCTAGAATTTTGTTGAAGGTTTTTGCATCTATGTTCGTGAGGGATATTGGTCTGTAGTTTTCTTTTTCTGTAGTGTCTTTGCCTGGCTTTGGTATCAGGGTTATGCTGGCTTCATAGGATGAGTGTGGATGTATTCTTTCCTACTGTATGCTCTAATAATACCTTTAGTAGTATTTGAAATCTTCTTTGAACATTTGGTAGAATTCTCCAGTGAAGCTGTCCAGGCCAGGGCTTTTTGTCGTTGTTGTTGGCAGTTTATTACCTCTTCAATCACTTCTTTTGTTATGGGTGTACCTAGTTTTTCTACCTCGTTTTGTATTAGTTTAGGTAGGTAGCGTGTTTCTACAAATTTGTCCACTTCCTCTAGGTTTTCAAATTTGTTGGAGTACAATTTTTCATAGTACTCTATTATGATCTTTTTTATTTCAGTTGGGTCTATTGTGACATCAACCATCTCATTTCTTATTCGGGTTATTTGCTTCCTCTTCTGTTTTCCGTTTTCAGTTTGGTCAATGGTTTGTCCATTTTGTTGATGTCTTCAAAGAATGAACTTTTGGTCTTGTTGACTCTTTCCATGGTTTTTTTTAATTCTCTGTATCATTTATTTCTACTCTAACCTTTATTATTTCCTTTCTTCCGGTGACTGAGTGCTTCTTTTCTGCTCTCTATTTCTTCAAGTTAAAGGGTTAATGTTTTGATTTTGGCCCTTTCTTCTTTCTGGATGCTTTCTTCTTTTTGAATGTGTGCATTTATGGCTATAAATTGACCTCTAAGTGCTGCTTTTGCTCTGTCCCAAAGGTTTTAGTAAGATGTATTTTCATTCTCATTTGATTCTATGAATTTCTTTATTTCAGCCTTGATTTCTTCTATAACCCAGTAGTTTTTAAGCAAGGTGTTTTTCAGATTCCATGTGTGTTTTTTTTTTTTTTTTTTCCCTTGCTGTTTGTTATTGATTTCTACTGTTATGGCATTATGCTCAGAAAAGATGCTTTGTAATATTTCGATGTTTTGGGTTCTGTTAAGGCTTGCTTTGTAGCCTAAAATGTGTTTTATTCTGGAGAATGTTCCATGTGCGCTGGAAAAGAATGTATACTTGGCTGCTATTGAATGGAGTGTTCTGTGTGTCTATAAGGTCAAGTTCATTGATTGTGGCATTTAGATCTTCCGTATCTTTATTGAGTCTCTTTCTAGATGTTCCGTCCTTCTCCGAAGTGGGGTGTTGAAGTCTCCTACTATTATTGTGGGGCTGTCTATTTCTGTTTTCAATGCTGTTAAGAGTTTGTTTTACATATTTTGAAGCCTTATCATTGGGTGCATAAATATTTATTATGGTTATAGCCTCCTGGTGTATTTACACTTTAATCATTATATAGTGTCCTTCTTTATCCTTTGTGGTGGTTTTTGCTTTAAAGTCTATTTTGTCAAAGATTAATATTCCCACTCCTGCTCTTTTTTGGTTGTTGTTTGCTTGATATATATATATATATATATTTTTTTTTTCCATCCTTTGAGTTTTAGTTTGTTTGTGTCTTTGAGTTTAAGGCGTTTCTCTTGTAGACAGCATATAGATGGACTGCGTGTTTTTATCCATTCTGCCACTTTCTGTCTATTGGTGCATTAGGTCATTTATGTTCAGTGTCATTACTGATAGGTATGAGTTTACTGCCGTCATTTTGATTTTGTGTGTGTGTGTGGTATTGACAGTTTCTTTGTTCCACTTAATTTTCTGTGCTGAGTTCTTTTTTTATGTATTTTCTTTTCATCTTTTTTATTATTGTTGATTTTGTGTTTACTGAGTCTTTATGTATTTCTTTTTTATTTTGATGAGTAGGATTGTAAGCTTCCTTTGTGGTTATCTTAAAATTTACCTTTATTATTCTAAGTTTAAACCAATCTTTTTTTTTATTATTATTGTCCTTTAAGTGAAAGTTTATAACTCATGCCAGTTTCTCATACAAAAACTTCCACATACATTGTTATGTGACTCTAGTTGCTCTCCCTATAATGTGACAGAACATTCCTCTTCTCCACCCTATATGTCCCTCATCCATTCAACCAGCTCCTGTCCCCCACTGCTTTCTCATCTTGCCTCCAGACAGGAGCTGCCCACTTAGTCTCATGTGTCTACTTGAAAACCAATCTTTTATTTCTTGATATTGTCTTAACTTCCCCTCCAAATGGAAGTTCTATGACTGCATTGTTTATTCCCTCTTTTTTGTTTTGACACTGTGATCATTTACATATTGATCTCTCTGATTCCCTATTTTCAGTCTTTTAGCTTCGATTTGTTTTTGTGAATTCCCTATCTGGGTTGATAACTGGTTGATATTTTTTATAATTTTGGTTTGTTTTTTTACAAATTCCTTTAATTTCTGTTTATCTCAAAATGACCTAATTTCACCATCACATCTGAGCGGCAGTTTTGCTGGATATATAATTCTTGGCTGGCAATTTTTTTCCTTCAAAGCTTTGTATATATCATCTCATTGCCTTCTTGCCTGCATGGTTTCTGTTGAGTAGCCAGGGCTTAGTCTTATTGGCTCTCCTTTGTGGGTAACTTTTTGTTTATTCCTAGCTACTCTCAAGATTCTATCTTTGTCTTTGGTTTTGGCAAGTTTGATTGTGATGTCTCGGTGACTTTCTTTTGGGGTCTATTCTGTATGGGCTTTGTTGAGCTTCTTGGATAGATATCTTCTCACCTTTCATGATATCAGGAAGTTTCTTGGCAGCAAATCTTCAATGATCCTGTGTTTACTGTTATCTCCCTCTGTTCTGGTACTCTGATCATTCATAGGTTTTTCCTCTTGATAATTGTGCCACATAATTCCTAGGGTTTCTTCATTTACTTAAATTCTTTTCTCTGATTTTTCCTCAAATAAATTGGTGTCAAGGGATTTATCTTCAATCTCACTGATTCTGACTTCCATTGCCTCAATTCTGCTCCTATGACCTTCTATTGAGTTGTCCAATTCTGAAATTTTATAGTTAATCTTTTGGATTTCTAGTTGCTGTCTGTGTGGATTCTATCGGCCTGTTAATTTTGTCATTTTGTTCTTGTACTTTTTCCGTTTGCTTGACTGCCTTGTCTGTGTGTTCCTTGGGTTGGTCTGAGTTTTGCCTGATCTCCTTTCTGATCTCTTGGAGAGCTCTGTATACTAGTCTTTTGAATTCTGCCTCAGGTAGTTCCATATCTTATCTTCCTCTGGAAGGTTTCCTGGTTCTTTATTTTGGTCACTTGCTAGAGCCATCTCAACCTGCTTTTTTATGTGATTTGACATTGACTGTTGTCTCTGAGGCATCAACAAGTTATTATATTTATTTACTGTATGTTTGTTTACTGTGTCCTAACATTGTTTTGTTTTCATATGCCCAAGTGGGCTGGTATGTGAGCTACTTTGGTTATTGGTGTCCTTGAAGCTCTCACATCCTGTCTCCAGGTGGTCAGAGCAGCTACTAGGTGTGAGACCAGGAGTCTGTTCACTTTTCTTATGTGGGTGCAGCACAGGTATCCAGGTTATCAGTCACCGAGTGTGTGGTGCAGACTCTCACTTACAATCCTAGGTGGGCAGGGCTGCAAAGGGGTATTTGGAGCAGACACAGGTATCTGGCTGCAGTAGGGGGCTCTGAGTAGAGCAAGGCAGGAGGCTGACAGCTGCCCCCAGGTGCCTGGGTAGAGGGTATGTCCCTGCCCTCTAGAGCACATGATGAGGGGGAGGAGGTATTGCAGCTGGTCCTTGGGCACTGAGTGCTGTTGACTAGAGGGATTGGGAGGCACCACTTACTCCCAGACTCCTGACATGGGTGGCTAGATGGAGTGGGTGGTACCGCCAGTCCTTAGGCCCTTGGTGTGGGTAGGTGAGGCCTCTGCTTAAGGGGCAGGGTGGTATCAATGTCATGAATCTGCAGCTCCCCCTTAACTACTGCAGTTGAAAATGAGCTGCTGTTTTATGCTAATCAGGGCATGTGGTGTTGAACCAGCCCACATATGACTAGGCGGAGGTAAAAAAAAAAGAGGTAAAGGGCAGTATAATTCCATGGACCCGTTATGCCAGAGGCTGGGCAATGGGCAGAGTTTCCCAATCTGCCCTGAGTCCCCAGCTTAGGGGGCGTGGTATTTTTTTAAAGCCATGGGACTGGTATGGGCATGGAGAGCCCTGAATTCCCTGCCTTAGGGGGCAGGGCAGCTACCAAATACTGACACACTGGGGTCGAAGCAGAGCCGGGTAGGGAGTGGATGAGGGGAAGGAAGCACTTCTCCGCTGTGAAACTCTTAGAGGGAGGTGGTTATTTTGCCCCTTGCAGTAGGTTAGAAGTTTGCACTTAACTTTTGCAGGTCTGATGTCACTTCTCCTTGCTTCTGGAGGTGTGTGCAGATTCGTTGCCTTGGCTGCTCCCGATGTGACAGGGTTCATCTTTGGATGTTGCTCTTGCCTCAGCCCATGTTCACTGCACAGACTCAGCTAGCACTGGTGATCTCGTGATCTAAACCACTCCACTGCTTTTGAACTGTCTTGCCTTCTACCTCCCACTCAGTCCAATTTTTCAGCTTCGTCTTTGATGATTAGGGTTCCTAGACTATCATATGTAATCAATTCACTTGTTTTTGGAGTCTTTGTTGTAAGAGGGATGACAAGAGGCATTTGTCTATTCCGTCATCTTGGCCTCACTGCAAAAAAAAAAAAAAAAAACACTGCAAAGTCACTAATTATTCTGAGGTTTTTTTGCTTGTTTTGCTTTTGTTGTTGTTGTTGTCACTGACATCTTGGGTTAGGTTTTTTTGTTTTCTTTGTCTTGTTTGTCTCAGCTAGGGTGCATGTTGTCATTGTTGTTGTAGGTGCCAACAAGTTGGTTCCAACTCATAACAATCCTATGTACAACAGAACAAAACACTGTCCTATGCCACCCTCACAATCATTATGATACCTGAGTCCATTGTTGCAGCCACTACGCCAACACATCTTGTTGAGGGTCTTCCTCTTTTTTCCTGACCCTCTACTTCACCAAACATGATGTTCTTCTCCAGGGACTGATCCCTCCTGATAACGTGTCCAAAGTATGTGAGATGTAGTCTCACCATCCTTGCTCCAAGGGAGCATTTTGGCTATACTTCTTCCAAGACAGGTTTGTTCATTCATTTGGTAATCCATAGTATATTCAATATTCTTCACCAACATCACAATTCAAAGCATCAATTATTCTTTGGTTTTCCTTATTCATTCTTCAGCTTTTGCATCCATACGAGGCAACTGAAAACACCATGATTTGGGTCAGGCACACCTTAATCTTCAAGGTGACATCTTTGGTTTTTAACACTTTAAAGAGGTTTTTTGTAGCTCGTGGAGGAGCATATATTTCATTGGTCCTTTCAGAAGTCATTCTATTCATCCCACTGTCACCTATATAAAATAACATTTGTAAAGAACAGGCTACTACTAAGAATACTGGATTTTATCACGTTTCCAGTCTGCCACACAAGCTTTGGGAAGCTGGAGATTTTCCTTATGCAGAAAAATCACTTTATTAATGGAGAGAAAATAAAAAAAAAGCTCCATTTCTCCAAGCATAACAGCAGCTAATAAAATTGGAAAGAGGATTTCATGTTCTGATCATTGTCAGGCTTAGGATCATGCTAAATCCAGGGATAAAGTGAAAGCAATACTGTCTTGGACTCACCCACTCAAAGCACATTAATGAAGTAGGAGCTATACCAACACATAAGATAAATTAAATAAAGCAACTGCAACAGTTAGGAATGCCTGAGGACATCAACCTCATAATAAAAAGACGCACGGTTGAACTTTACATTGAAAATAAATATTCATTAAATAAAAAATATATCTAAGACTCTACATATATGAAGAATAGAAGTGAATTTTCAAATCTGGTTATCAGTGAAGTTGAATTAGAGAGTTCACATTACTCAGTGACAGATGAAAATTAATAGCAGTATATTACTTTAGTATTATAACACCCAAAACAAAGACAGCCAGCATTCTCTATCAGCCCCTTAAGCAAAAATGAGGAAGAGAAGTTGTAGGAAGTGAAATATTAGGTACCTTTTTCTAAATTCCTCATTTCTAAACTCCCACAAATATTCCTACATATCATTTAGTTGATCCTTATTAATAATAAATTAATAATAAAGTCCTTAAAAAAGCATAAAGACCTCTACCAATCAAGTGAAAGCAATTTCCCTCAAGACAAATAAATTGTACATTCTAAGGTTCGGATAAAATCTTAGAGATTAGCGTTAAACCTTTCATTTTCTGATGAAAAAATGTAGATGTAGAACGGTAAAGGATCTTCACCACGTCATTCAGTAAGCTTGCTAGAAATGTCCAGTCCTTTCAGGGACCCGAGGTTTCCTTTCCTCTTACTGCTTGCTCTTACTCCTTGCTTTCATGGGAATTACAATCTTTGCAGAAGGTATACCACTACCAGTTGCTGTTGAGTCAACTCCGACTCATGGCAACCCATGTGTGTCAGAGAAGAACTGTGTTCCATACGGTTTTCAATGGATGATTTTTCTAAAGTAAACTGCCAGGCCTTTCTTCCAAAGCACCTCTGAGTAGACTCAAACCTCTAATCTTTTGGTTATCAGCTGTGCACATTAACAGTGTGCACCTCCCAGAGACTTCTCTGCAGAAGATAGGCATTTAAAATAGCTACAACTTCCCCAGACCTTTTGTTAGCCCAAGATTGGAACCATTCCTGAAGCCAACTCTCCAGAGAGGGATTGGACTGGACTATAAGATAGATAATGATACTGGTGAGGAGTGTGCTTCTTGACTCAAGTAGACACATGAGACTATGTGGACAACACCTGTCTAGAGGAGATATAAGAAGGAAGAGGGAGACAGAAGCTGGTTGAATGAACACAGGGAATATAGGGTGAAGAGGAGGAATGCACTGTCTCATTAGAAGGAGAGCGGCTAGGAGTACAGAGCAAGGTGTGTATAACTTCTTGTATGAGAGACTGACTGGATTTGTAATCTTTCACTTAAAGCACAATAAATAAATTTAAAATAAAACAGCTACAACAGTGTGTAGTAAAAGAGACTGCACAACATGCACCTCCTCACCGCCCACAGGACTTCAGCCCAGATCCTGAAAAGAGCAAGTTCCATGGCAACAGTGATCCAGACTAAGAACCTCTCCCTCACAGTACACAAAGCTGGATAGAAAGGACAAGGCTTCAAGGGAGTAAGGAGAAGGAAGAGCTGAGACAAACTACCCAACCCTAAAACCAGGCTCAGATGAGGAGCTAGTGAAAACGCATCCTGTTGAAATGTGTGTAAGTCAAAAAAAAAAACAAAAACCCAGTCCTGTCAAGTCGATTCCGACTCATAGCGACCCTATAGGACAGAGTAGAACTGCCCCACAGAGTTTCCAAGGAGCGCCTGGAGGATTCGAACTGCCAACCCTTTGGTTAGCAGCAGTAGCACTTAACGACTATGCCACCAGGGTTTCCATGTGTAAGTCAGACACCCACTATTGGCAGCACAAATATTGATTATGTGACTTCTCTGGACAGACACCTGCAAGGCATCAGGGATATAGCAGAGAATAAGTCAGATGCAACCCTGCCCTCAGGATCTCACTTCCACAGAGTAAGAGATTCTGAGACAAATAGAAAGTGCCTAGGTTGCCACTGAGGCTGTTGTTCCCCGAGAGACCAAGGAATTCTGCAGATTGGCCATACAATCTGTTTCTGTCCATGTTCTTCTATGTTCCATCCTCCAATGATAAGTACCTCTGAAAGTTCTACAGACTTCTGCTAACAAGCTTCCTGACAACATGACCTTTGAGGAGGGAGCACTAATTGAGTCACTGTCTACAAGGATACCTGCCTGTGGATGAGAGCTGGGGTAGTGAACAAACTCTTTGTGTGGTGATCTGACCAACCAGGCTGGTCACTTTGTACATGGTCAATACAACTGATGAGTGTAAAGTCAAGAGGCTGTAACTCATCTGTTTACCTCTTAGACAAGGAAATCCAGGCAGATCTTATCCTCCAGATCTCCAAAGAAGAGCCCTCAAAATATCATCTATAAAGTGGAAGACTTGCTGGATGCAAGCCAGAAATCACCGTTGAATACATTGACAGAAGCTGCCAAGTTTACTGGGATCTACAAAAAAAACATTCTGGATGCAGTGAGTGATTGGGCATGAGGACTTAGGGAGAGTGACTCCTATATTTCTAGAAGTCTTGTACATTTAGGTGTCATTTCTGAGTTACTACAGAAGCAGAAGTAGTTTTGAGAGGGGATGGAAGGTTGCCTAAGCCTGACTCATCATATCATGTGATGAATCTACACTCTATTTCTCAGAACTATGAAAACAAGGACATTTACCAGACATTCCTCTTTGTACCTTAAAGCCAATTTCTCCATTAACAAGCCAACTCCATTACTTTGAGTTGTTTGGTCAGCAAACACTCGTGATCCCATTTGCTTTCTTCCACTATACTTCAAACAGCTCTTCTCAGCCCCTCCTTCCCAATCCCTCGGCCACTGCTACGTGCCAGGTGAATCAGAAAGAGGAAGAAAGGAAGTCAAATATTGAAATAAACATAAAAGGGAAGAAGAGCAACCTAGGAGGAAAATAAATCCTTGCCTGGTGAAGAGCAAGTAATAAAGATTGAACTATGGTTCAAGAACACAGACCCCATGGAAAGCAGTCAATAGCTTCACTAATGTTATCTTTGACCTTCCACAGATACTCATTCGCAAGCATATGTTGTAAGGAGAGCACAGAAACATTGCCATCTCTACATTATTGGAATCCCAGCAACCCCTTATGTTTCATCTTTTCATTGATGCCAAATATTTATATTTAATTTCATATCACAAAGCTGTAACAGACTGTAAAAAAGACATATGTATTTATGTCAACTTTCAACCAACCTTGCTATTTTAAGTGTGATCTTATGGATAATCTCAAACAGTGATAAAACTAAACTCATAAATATGTGGCTTTCATTATTACATAAATTTCTGGCTATAAATTTGCCTTTCCTAAGTATACATTCAAGAAGTACTCAGTACTGTTACAATAATCCAATCATGTTAGAACAAGCAAGAATTTCCTCACGTTGCTGTTGTTGTTAAGTGCCATTGAGCCTGGTTCAACTCATAGCAGCCCCATGTGTCAGAGGAGAACTGCCCCACAGGGTTTTCTAGACTGTAATCCTTACAGGAGCAAATCATCAGGTCTTTTTCCCAAGGAGAAATTGGGCGGGTCTGAACTGCCAGCCCTTCTTTCCGTTAGTAACTCAGCACTTAGCTGTTGGGCCACCAGGGCTCATATTACAGAGGAGGAAACAATCCACAGAGTTACAGTAACTTGCCCTTGGTCACACGCTTATTTGGTGGTGGAAGCAGAGTCCATAATTCCCAAATCCCTGTTCAACATCTCAACAGAAGACCCAAAGCTGCACGCACAGAATGCTGCTCACACTCCAGTGATGTCCAAACTTAGTTGCAATACAATTGTTCACCTTTTTGACATTCTCTGTGAGATGGCAAACTATTGTTTACAAAAATTTCAAAATCTTTTTAGAAAATATTCCAGGGTAGAAATCTATCTGAAAATTATAAATTGTTCAGTAATTGTTTAATTCCCTAAATCCATTCTCAGCTCTTCTCCCTGTTCTACCACTGAAAGCCTGGTCCAATGGCCCACATCATCTGAATGCCTTTGCTGACTGGCTTAATTAGGACTTGGTCCATGGATATCACAGAAAGAAATCAGGGGGTTGGAAGACAAAGAAGTCAACAGATTTCTTCCTCTCTCCCTCTATGCTTTGGACTACATTTTTTTTTCAATCGCATTCCTCCAGGACTACAACTATTATCAGCCAATATCTTCTCCAAAGCTCCAACTCTCACTTCAAGCCTACGGGTGGTAATGGCTTCCCTTGTTGCCAGTTTCTGGGTGCCTCAATGTCCCGTTGGTTTCCTTAATGCTGTCCGTCCTCTATGAATGGGTCCTGAATCAACTGAGTTGCATTCTTTTTCTTCTGGCACTGACTGATACCTACATACAGAAACTGATTAGTTTACGTTAAGATGACTCAATGAAATATAGCAGCCCTATGGGACAGAGTAGAGCTGCCCCATAGAGTTTCCAAGGGGCGCCTGGTGGATCTGAACTGCCGACCTTTTGGTTAACAGCTGTAGCAGTTAACCACTACACTACCAGGGTTTCCCAATTAAATATACAACCTTTAAAATGCAAAGATGTATACATAAATGTAACTGACTGAATCCCTGTTAGAAACACAAACTGGAAATAGTTTTACGTTTGCTTGGGGAATGTGGCTCGGGCCTATAAGGAGTGGCAGCAGTGGGTCTATGAAGACCAGTTTGGGTGAGGGGAAAAAAACAAAAAAAAGCAAATTCAGATTATTCAGAAAACATCACTTCCTTCCCCAATCCAGGACTCATGAAGTAGTTGAAGTTCATGTCTCAGAAACCAGTCAAATGGCAGTAGTAGTAATTAAATATAAAACAGTGATGTTATCAGAAAATGCCAGAGCACTCTCTGGGAAATTGCTACATTATCCACAAATCCATGACAGCTCAATTCAATGTTAAGGTGTTTTCACTGAAACAATGGCTTAATCATTCCATTACAAGCAGAACTGCTATATTAACTGATAAGGCTTATGAGGCACCATCCCTTATCCCTGGCAGCAGCATATAGGTCAACCCATGAGAGGGTGACTCACATGAGCGTATATCATAAATTCGTGCTTAGAAAAACTGGTAGCTTCAGCAGTTCTTGCATTTCCCAGCAATGCAGGAACTCACTTGGAAATTGGGAGACGCAACACTGATATTTTACATAAGAGTTTAGGTGAATTTATAAGCCAGTACTGCCACCATTGTGTCATCTTCCAGAATGCACAATTTATGGAACTGTCTATATCTGGGACATTTGTTTAAGAATGCAAACAAATGATCTTGTTAAACAAAGCAATCTAAGTCTTACCCATGCAGACTGTATTTTATACGAATTTCTTTCACATTTAATCCTCCGGAAAAACTACATGATTTAAGTGTCTTTCCCCATCCATTTGTTTATTTATGTTATCTATTTATTCATTCGTTTGTTCATTTGTGTGTTTGTTGGAATTATGAAAACTAAGGCTCAGGGTGGTTAAGAACTTGTTCTAGGTCTAATAGCTCTTTCATTGTTACATAAATTTTTGGCTATGGATTTGCCTTTCCTAAGTATATATGTTTACCTGTGTTTTAGGCACTATGCTAAGGCACTGGACTGTGTGGATCATAACAAATTATGGATAACATTGAGGAGAATGGGAATTCCAGAACACTTCATTGTGCTCATGAGGAATCTGTACATGGATCAAGAGGCAGTCATTTGAACAGAACAAGGGGAATACTGCATGGTTTAAAATCAGGAAAGGTGTGTGTCAGTGTTGTATCCTTTCACCATACCTACTAAATCTGTATGATTAGCAAATAATCCGAGAAGCTGGACTATATGAAGAACAGGGCGTCAGGTTTGGAGGAAGACTCATTAACAGCCTACTTTCGCAAATGACACAACCTTGCTTGCTGGAAGTGAAGAGGCCTTGAAGCACTTACTGATGAAAATCAAAGACCACAGCCTTCAATGTGGATTACACCTCAACATAAAGAAAAGAAAAATCCTCACAACTGGACCAATAAGCAACATCATGATAAACAGAGAAAGATTGAGATTGTCTAGGATTTCATTTGACTTGAATCCATGGTTAACATCCACGGAAGCATCAGTCAAGAAATCAAAAGAAACAATGCATTAGGCAAATGTGCTGCAAAGCGTTGAAAAGTAAAGATGTTACTTTGAGGACTAAGGTGCACCTGACACAAGCCATGGTGTTTTCAAACGCCTCATATGCATGCAAAAGCTGGATAATGAATAAGAAAGACTGAAGAAGAATTGATGCCTTTGAATTGTGGTGTTGGCAAAGAAGTTTGAATATACCATGGACCACCAAAAGAATGAACAAATCCGTCTTGGAAGAAGTACAGCTAAAATGCTCCTTAGAAGCAAGGACGGCAAGCCTTTGTCTCACATACTTTGGATATATTATCAGGAAGGATCAGTCCCTGGAGAAGGACATCATGTTTGGTGAAGTAGAGGGTCAGTGAAAAAGAGGAAGACCCTCAATGAGATAGACAGACACAGTGGCTGCAAAAATGGGCTCAAGCACAGCAACAATTGTGAGGATGGCACAGGACTGGGCAGTGCTTCGTTCTGTTGTGCAATGGGTTACTGTGAGTCAGAACTGACTTGATGGCACCTAACAAGAAGAAGTATATATTTGAGAAGTTATTAGTGACTCAGTAGTGGTTACAGTGATCCTAGCAATGTTAGTATAATAATCTCCCCCCACACTGCTGTTGTTGTTAGGTGCCATCAAGTCAATTCCAACTCATAGTGACCTCATGTGACAAAGTACCTGGATAAAGAAAGATCTAATTTCAAGTTCAGTGCTGTTTCCCCTGTACCATACCCATTTCTGTGTGTTCAGACTTTCAAAAGTACATTAGTTCTTATAAGGGAATTAACAATTATTACTTCAGTAATACTTCCAAAATATATCCCAAATTAGATTTCTTACTTTCTCCATTGCTATCAGCCTAGTCCCAAATGCCGTCCTCTCTCTGGAGTTCTTCAATAGCCTCCTAACTCATCACTCTACTTCTACCCTTGCCCACCCTCATTCCCATGGTCAATAATCCACACAGTTATCAGGAAGATTGTTTTAAACATAAATTAGATTGTGTCACTACCCTGCCTTGAAAGTCCAATGTTCTACCATTGCTCTAAAAATAGAATCCAAGCTCCTTACCTGGCCTACAAGCTCCTATATGATCTGGCTCCTATCTACTATTCTGAACTCCTCTCCAATCACCATTATCCTCCATGCTTCAACTACATTGACCTTCTTCCCAGCCTTTGAGCAAGCCAAGCTCAGGCATATCACGGGGCCTCTGTACTTACCACTGCCTGTGTCTGAATGCTTTTCCTCCAGCTCTCTCCATGACTTACTCTTGCTCATCATTCATACCTCAGGTCCAAAGCCACCTCTTCCTTGACTACTTAATCTAAAGGAGCTTTCTACTCCATCCCCAGACACTCTGTCCCATTATCTGGTTTTATTTTCATTATAAGATACATTAATCGCTAAGATTCTTACTCTTACTTTGTTTATTCTATGAGACCAAAACTAAACGAAAGCCACTGCCATGGAGTTGATTCCTACTCATAGTGACCCCATAGGGTTTCCAAGGTTGTAAATCTCTACGGAAGCAGACTGCTACATCTTTCCCCGCAGAGCCACTGGTGGTTTCAAACTACCAACCTTTCAGTTAGCAGTCGAGTCAACTGCTTTAACCACTTGGCCAACAGGGCTCCTTTATTCTATGACACAGACGGGATTATTTTCAGTCAGTAGTTACTCTTTCCCACTATACCTCCTGTATGAGGAGCATGCTTCTCCAATTCCTTGGTCTGAGACCTGGTTCTGTGAATTGCTGTGGCTACTAGAATATGCATGGAGGTGGCAATAAGCCTTAAGGGACATGGCAAGTCTCTCCAGCCCTCTAATGCTCCTGCGACACTCCCTGCCACCGCATGAGAAGAGCTTCTCTGTGATAGCCACTGCCCTTTCAACATGGGCTCCAGGATGACAGATGCGTGGCACAGAGCATAACCTAGCCACAGTATGAAGCAGAGATGCCACTCCAGATCTGAGAGAAATAAATAATAAACAATAGCTGACTACTCAGAGCATTTATCACTCTATGAATTATTTGTTTGCTTATTTGTTTACTTGCTTACTGTCTTTCTCCCCAACTGGAACACAAGCTCCATGAGGACAGAGACTTTGTCTATCTTACTGACAGCACCAAAAATGGTATCTGGCATAGTCGGTACTCAATGATTACTTGCTAAAGCCTATTAATGGTGTCAATACAATCTAAAACTGCAGAAAATGTAAAACTCATTGGAAAATCTGGGGCTTTAAAATGTAATTTTTGAATAAAAAAATGCAGGACAATTTCCTAAATTTTTCTATTAGGAGATAGCAAAAGGAGCTTTTACATCTTCTAAAATCAAACCAGTTGAAAATGAAAATAATTAAGTTGTAAATATGTTAAGTAGCAAAAAGGAAAAATCCAAAAATTATTTGTCCAAAGATAATAAAAGAGTTGCTATGTGCTGAGAGTGTTTCTAGGTCAAAACCTAAAATAGGAGACTAGGATTCTTCCCTCTCTTCCATCCAAACCCTCCAGCCACACCCTAACACATCCTCTTTTCCTGCCTTTGTATTTTTGCTCACACTCTTTCCTTCATCTTTCCAACACCTCTACATTTTGATGTCATAGCTATTCTTTAGATGGAGCCCTCATGGCACAGTTGTTATGTATTTGGCTTCTTCTTCAGATGTAACCCCTTTGCAAAGTCTTTTCAGTCTTTGCCATACAAAATTAATCTCCCTCTCCTTGGAGCAAAGGGAAGCCATTTGTACCTCTTATATAACATTTATCACACCCTTCCTTCTATCTGGGCTTGAGTGTCTCTAGTTAGCTGTGTGAAGAACAGGAATCTTGTCTTATTCACTGCACACTGTCCTGAAAATTGTAAATTTCCAAGAAATATTTGTCACTTTGAAAGATTTACTAAAGCTTTCTAACAAGTCTTACCACCATGATGTGCATTAGGACTGAAAAAAGAGAATAATGGACATTATTAACCAAGCTTTCTCATGATATGAGATTGTTGTGGAGATGGAAAGGGAGGTCAAAAAATAAACCTGTTTTTTGTAAGCTCAATTATGCATAAAGAGGCTGAGATTTTGCTCTTGAGGGCTGACATCCACAGATAGCAATACTTCAAGCTGACTGCTGATATCCACAGGTAATAATCACCCAAGTTGATTCTGAAATGCTTTGTACATATGTTTGACTTTGCCACTAAATGATATTTATAAAGCATATCACTTATTTTACAAAAAGATCAATTTGAGCATTTAGACATTCAAGAAAGGCTCATTTGTGGGAAAAGGAATAGGCATGTGCATTATTTGATATGATTAGAAAAATATCAAGATGCATTCTCCACTAAATATAGCACATCATTTAAGTTGCAATCCTTGGGGATAGTAAGTACCCTCTTTTAAAACTTAGATGCACTTGACACAGTCCATAGATTAATTTAAATAGCAGTTAGTCATATACTAATTGAATTAATTTAATGAGATTGCTTCCCTTCAGACAGTAAAAAATGGTGGCCTTGGAAAAAGGGTATATTTAAAATCAGAGCGTATGGAAACTTATAACAAGGAAATCAGCCCTGGAAACACAAACAGATGGGAACTTCAGCTGACCCTGAATAGCCAGAAAGCAGCTGTAGGATACTGGGAATCTGGATGGGGCAAATAAAGCACCAGAGATGAAAACCAAAACCAAACTCATTGCCATTGAGTCAATTCTGACTCATGGCAACCCTATAGGACAGAGTAGAATTGTCCCACTGGGCTTCCAAGGAACAACTGGTGGATTGGAACCGCCAACCTTTTGGTTAGCAGTAGAGCTCTTAACCACTGCACTACCAGGGCTCCACCAGAGATGAAAGGGAGAAACAAAAGAGAAGACACAGAGTGCTAGAAGCTTCTAAGTCTTTACACTAGAGTGCCCTGGGACAATGCTGCTTCTAAGCTGAGTTTACATCATGCCAAGCAGGTCCTTTGGGTCCAGTCATCTAATTATGATGAAGGGGGAAAAAAATCAACACTATTGACTGTCTGAGTCAGATTCCCTGTGTAGATTCAGATTAAGGAATTTCCCCCAAGGTAACCCAGAGATTATGTTTATATAATGGCAAAAATTTATTAAATGTGCATTAAAAGGTATACAGAACAAATGTATAGATGACCAGCTGAATTTAAAACCAAAATTTAGAATGGAAGTTTGATGTTAACCAGAAGATATTAAGCTAAATTTCTTTCTTCCTCATTTTAATTCAAACATTTGAAATCCTGCTATGAGCCAGAAACTGGGTTAGAAACAAAAACAAATGGGATGTATTTGCTGTCTTCAAGGAACTAGCGTCTAGTAAGGGAAACTTAGATAACTTCATCAAACAGAAAACGATTGCCTGGGATGGGCAGAGGGAAGCAGTGCCTCAGGCACTCCACACAGTGGAGTGAGTTCTTTGGGAACCCACTGTTCTGCATAAAGTATGTAGTGTTGAAAGATGGGGTGGGACACATATATAGGGAACAGAGCTCAGGCAGCATTCTCTGCCATAGTCAGCAGCTTAGAGGTCCTTCTGTAGAGAATGGAAATCCACAGAAGAGTGCTAAGGAAGAAAGTGATATGGTTATATTTGTGGTGATGTGGTTATTGGACTGATGCAGGCATATGCGGGGGGAGGGGGCAGAGACTAACTAGAAGGCTCTAGCAATAGTTTAAGTAAGATATGATGGGGCATGAACTAGGGCAGGGAGAGAAAGGACAAGATAAGGTACTAAAAATGTTCTGGCTCCTGGGAACCCAGGTGCTAGATTCACTGGTGTTCACTATATTATTATAGATTATACCACACACACACATAATGGATACACTTTTTCTAAATCGAATATCATATTTTAAAAGACAATTAAGAAGAGAAAAAGGAATTGCAGATAACTAGATATTTGTGTACTGAAAAACTGATCAGATGTGTGGGTGATAAGGCAGAATAATCTAGAATGAGGGTTGCCCTCTACAGTTATACATACCTCATGTCCAGAGCAAGCGCACTCAGCTGAGGTGGGAAGTAGGGGCTGAAATCCAACCTGAGCTTTGTTTATCAAGTAGGGGCCATGCGTGTTCAGAGGAAGGGCACCTCTTTCTGGTTTTCACAAAAGCATGGGCATGGGCAAGCAGCATCCCTGTCTAGGAGAACTCCTAGTTTTGTCTTGAGCAACTAGATGAATGGAGACGCCATTGACTGGGAATACTAGAGGAAATTCTTGACAGCTTCAATCTTTTCTCTGTTTATCATGATGTTACTTACTGGTCCAGTTGTGAGGGATTTTGTTTTCTTTATGTTGAGGTGTAATCCATACAGAAGGCTGTAGTCTTTGTTCATCATCAGTAAGTGCTTCAAGTCCTCTTCACTTTCAGCAAAAAAGGTTGTGTCATCTGCATAACACAGGTTGTTAATGAGTCTTCCTCCAATTCTGATGCCACGGTCTTCTTCATACAGTCCAGTTTCTCAGCAAATAAGGGAAGTTTTTTAGGATTTCATTTTACTTGGATCCATGATCAACCAACACACATGGAAGCAGCATTCAAGAAATCAAAAGATGCACTGCTTTGGGCAAATCTGCTGCAAAACACCTCTTTAAAATGTTAAAAAGCAAAGATGTCGCCTTGAAGACTAAGGTGCACCTGAGCCGATCATGGTATTTTTCAATCACCTCATATGCATGCGAAAGCTAAACAATGAATAAGGAAAACCAAAGAAGAATTGACACCTTTGAATTATGGTGTTGGAGACGAATACTGAATATACCATGGACTGCAAAAAGAATGAACAAATCTGTCTTGGAAGAAATACAGCTAGAATGTTCCTTAGAAGCAAAGATGGCAAAACTTCGTCTCACATGCTTTGGACATGTTATTGGAAGGGATCAGTCCCTGAAGAAGGGCATGACACTTGGTAAAGTAGAGGGTTAGGGAAAAAGAGGAAGACCTTCAACAAGATGGACTGACACAGTGGCTGCAACAATGGGTTCAAGCATAACAACGATTGTGAGGGTGGTGTGGAACCAGGCAGTGTTTTGTTCTGTTGTACATAGGGTCGCTGTGAGTCGGAACTAACTCGAAGGCACCTAACAACAACAGTAGAGGAAAACTCATTCTTGGATAATACTGGGGGAAAGAAGGGAGATTGTAATATTAATTTGAGGCCACACATGACATCCAAGTAGAGATGTCCACTATGAATGTGGAGCTGTAACTCTGAAAGACAGGGTAAGAGGTCAGGGCTGGATACAGAGTTCAAAGGCATACATAAAATTTAAAGCATCAATGCTAGTAAGAGTAGAGAGTAAGGACGTAACTGAGCATCACTTAATCTAGAGGGGCAGGCAAAGATAAGCCCAAGAAAATGATTTTGGGGCCTACTGCCCTGACCAAAGATTTAACATTTCCTAATACTCTGTTTCCATGACATCTTATTGCACTTACAATTTTCCTGAAAACGTAAAGCTCTTTTCCTACGATCAACTCATTCCACCCCCTAAAGCACCAGCAAGCCCATTTCTCATCAACATTAAAGCTCTTAACTATGTCCTTATCTCTTCTTGAAAAAAACTGATTGCCTGTCGCTGGCTTACACTTTTCAAGATGGATTCTGTAAAAGGTATTTTATCTTACATTGCCTTCATCAACCAAGGATATATTGCCTCATGTTTCAAGATACATTCAATTCAAAACTGAAATTTAAGCCTCTGTTTTTAGTGCTTTATCCTTTTGCTCCTGTAGAAATGAAATTTTTATATAATATTTTTGGCGACATTCTTGCCATTCAAATGGCTCAAACATTTTTTTAAAGCAACCTTGCACTATAGCATCTTATCAATGGAAAGGAAGGATTCTGAAGTGGATTTCTGAAAGACAACTGTGAAGTGCTTCCACTCATAAACTATCCACAAAGGTTTTAACTGGTGGGTTCTCAGCCAAATGTAGTTATCTGATTAACACAGTATTTATGATGATTGGTTACAGCTCCTTGGACACAGCATGAGGCCAGACTTTGTGTCAGGTCTTAAGAATTCAAAGAGGAATAGGACGTTATCCCTACCCTTTAGAAAGTCAATCTAGCAGATTATCAAGAGCAAAATATCACAAATCATCAGTTGATTGTTCTCCAATTCTAATTATATGAGGTGAAAAGATAAAGAGCTCTCATCATAATTAAAGTTTTATTTTAATTTTACTTATAAAAAGCTACTTAATAGTTCAATTCATTCCATGATTGCATCCTTTCTTCCCTAAGCTTTTAGTTTTAAGATGCCGAAATAAAGCAGGCTTATATAACTTATTATTTATGATTTTTTAATATACTCATCACTATTCAAGGTAAATGCCATATGAAAAGAAATAAATTATGTGATCCAGGAAGGCTGCAGTTCATAATTCTTGCTCTTTTTAACATCAGTGAGCTCTGGACAGGTTTTCAAGGACAAACTAGCAGTTAATGTAGATTATGTAGATTCAACCTTAACCATCATTTTATGATCCAGAAACTCCTATATTTCCAAGCCTGAATTACAAATCAATTTGATATCACATTTATTTTTATTTTGCTTACTTGATTGTACCATGAAAAATAAAACGAAAAGTCAAAGACAGTATATCATGTCATTTATTCTCTTTGGAACTAATAGAACATGTACCTTGTCCACTCATCCAACAAATAATAATTGAGAACATACACTATCCCAGGGACTGCATAAGTGAAGTATGGTGTCTACACTGGTGAATAATATAATCCGTGAGTTCTCAGAAGCATAGTTTACATCTAGCTATCATATTTCTTTATGAGAGTTTCTGAACTCTCATAAAGACAGTAAGATGGTAATCTTCCAAAATGATATCTAGGGGGAAAAAAAAGTGAAAATCAAAGCTACTTCACAGGCTGTAAATTTTCCTAAGCAAAGTCCATTTTAATAGAGTCATATCACGTGACATTTCATAAACAACCAAAGAAGGTTACACAGACGAATCCTATCTGTAGCTCAATTCGAAATAAGTACATTCTACATTTTGATAGCTATCACAACATGGTTCAAGGACTAGAGAATTCACACTCAATTTGTTTGACCAATACAAAATTTGCAAGTACTAGAAGCTTAAGTAAGAGCCCTGGTGGTGTGGTGGTTAAGCTATCTGCGGCTAACCAAAAGCTCAGCAGTTTGAATCCACCAGTCCCTACTTGGAAACCCTGTGGGGCATTTCTACTCTGTCCTGTGGGGTCAGAGGTGGAATCGACCCGACAATTAAAGGGATAGACTGAGTATCTTCCCAACAAAAACTGCAACATATTTAAAATTGTTCCTTTTCTTTCTATTCCAATTCCCTATACAGCTCTTACCACTCCTTTCATAGATACAGTGATCTATTTGAGTTTTTCTGCTGCCTTCTCGATCCATGTCTAGATATGTCATTGCCCTCAGATTTTCATTAATTCCCTTAGAGTTTCTCTAGGAATTTTTCTAGATCTCAAAAGAGCTTCCATATATAAAACTTATTTTTCTCTTCTCTAGCAAATGCATATTCTCGCATCATCTCCCAAGAATCTAGTTTTCTGATCCTTAGATGATATTTCCTCTTAATCTTAAAAATATTATTTCTTCCTCTCCTGTACACACACATTTGCTTTTATCTTCTTTTCCTCTACCCAACTATAGAAGAACCTAAATTTCAGATATGAGAATGATTGCAAGAAATAAAACAAAGTAGAGATATGATCCTATGGACTTCCAGTTGAATAATAGAACTGAAAAAAGCTCACAATCAGTAGCAAGTAAGACTTTTCCTATTCATGATGGATTGGCCCATTCAATAAATTTACCTATAATCTGGCTTCCCTTTGGCAACTCTTCTCTACAAGGAATCAGGCTCAAAAAGGTCATTCTTTTGCATCCAATAATTGGCACAGGAGGGCTGGAACAAAGCATTAATCCACATTTAGTGACTCTTTCATACTGACCTTGGAAGGCAAATAAATGCCACCCTACCAAACATATTACATGAGCAAAAGGTTAATACAAAGACAAAGCTTTTTTAAAAGTATGTATAGTTTCATCAGAGCCCTTGTGGTACAGTGGTTAAATGTTTGGCTGCTAACCAAAAGGCTGGCGGTCTGAATCCACCAGACGCTCCTTGGAAACCCTATGGAGCAGTTTCACTCTGTCCTAGAGGGTTGCTGTGAGTCAGAATACACTCAACAGCAACAGGTTTAGCTTTTGGTTTTTTCAGTTTAGTAGTTTCATTCAGGGCTTCAAAGCAGTTCGAACCAGTTCAGTCATGGCCAATGAAGCCAAACTGGAACAGACTCGAATGTTTAACATTTGGGTGATCCGGGACAGTAACCAGAATGGGAAAAATTACAAGTCAAAGCCCTGGGATGGAGACTTAGAAGAGGTATAGTGAGCCCTTTCAGGAGTCTGATGCATGAAACTGGATTATTGGCAGGACTGTAGAGAGCGACACACATTCAGAGCGGCACAGTCGGCTGCCATCTTTGAGAGCAGCATCACTGTTTCCAACTCTGCTCAAAATCTGAAGGACAAGAGATTTGGCTGCTATGCTACATATATGCTGCTCTTGTTTTCTAAGAGGGAGATTAAGTTTCCAGAAGGGCTTCGACCCATAGTTTTTCCCAGTTATCGTTCTTGCTCATCCAATTTTTAAAAGTCAAGTCTGTTCTGGTTTCGCTTCCTCAGCCATGAGTGAACCAGGAAGAACTGGTTCGAAGCCCTGATTTTATCTAACAAAAGGGGAAACAAGCAACCCCATTATTTTGTATTAAGGGCTTGTGTTGTTGGTATGTCCCAAAATTCCAAAGCAACTCCTGGCATAATACAAATATAGGCATATAGATTTGCATATAGGTGTAGGTATAGATATTCTGTTTAAATAATATATACATACCCCATACTCACAACTGGACCAATGAGCAACATCATCACAAACAGAGAAAAGACTGAAGTTGTCAAGGATTTCATTTTACTTGGATCCACAATCAACAGCCATGGAAGCAGCAGTCAAGAAATCAAAAGACGCATTGCACTGGGTAAATCTGCTGCAAAGGACCTCTTTAAACTGTTGAACAGCAAAGATGTCACCTTGAAGACTAAGGTGCGCCTTACCCAAGCCATGGTATTTTCAATTGCATCATATGCATGTGAAAGCTGGACAATGAATGAATAAGGAAGACCGAAGAAGAGTTGACGCCTTTGAATTGTGGTGTTGGCAAAGAATATTGAATGTACCATGGACTGCCAAAAGAACGAACAAATCTGTCTTGGAAGAAGTGCGGCCAGAATGCTCCTTAGAGGCAAGGATGGCAAGACTGCGTCTTACATACTTTGGACGTGTTGTCAGGAGGGATCAGCCCCTGGAGAATGACATCATGCTTGGCAGAGTACAGGGTCAGCGAAGAAGAGGAAGACCCTCAACGAGGTGGGTTGACACAGTGGCTGCAACAATGAGCTCAAGCATAACAATGATTGTTAGGATGGCTCAGGACTGGGCAGTGTTTCGTTCTGTTGTGCACAGGGTCACTATGAGTTGGAACTGACTCGACGGCACCTAACAACAACAACCCCATACTCAGAGAGGCTGCTCTTGTATCCCAAGCTGACTCCCTGGCCAAAGCCGATTGGAAGAAAAGGTCCAAGCTAAGCCAATTATGTTGTCTCACTCTGATAGCACTAGAGTTTGAACTAAGATACCCAGTCAGTCTCTATTGAGTATTGAGCTGTGATGTAATTTAAACAGGGGCTGGAATGGTCATTTGTCACCTTATACAAAATGAAGAAAAGAAAGTTGTTAAAAGAGAACATGACAGGAATGAATCAGCAGCAAAGAACTGAGAGAGTAGAGAAAATGGCTGCTTTGGATTTAGATGATTTTCCAGATCTAATGTCAACCCCTCCTGAGGTCAGACTGCACATCCAGCCTTTGGATTCTGTGAGATCACTCAATCTTTCCTTTGACTTAGGACATTTGTAACAGGCTCTATTTCTTATAGTCAGATCATCTTTGATTAAGGCATTATTTCTGTCTAAGTACAGAGATGAAAGTAAAGTGCCAGCCATTGTCAGAAAGCACAGCTTTGGTCTTGTCTTAAAATTAGTTATCTGCAGAGCATATCCGGTTGTTCAAAAGAGCTGTGTGATCTTAGGAAAGTCATGTTAACTCTATGTTTCTTTACTTCTCAAAAAAAATTAGAAGGGCTTCTATAGATGGTAGCATGGCAGATTAGATATCCTGAACAACGTTTTTTTATAAAATGTCAGATAAAATTTTGAAAAGCATTTTTAAATGCATCACTAAGCTAACACAAAAGTAATGTAGGTGCCAAGGCTCAAAAGTAATGTAACCCAGAAATTCTAGGAGATAAGAGAGTGCCAAGGCTGACTTTTGGCCTTTTCTACTGAAGTTGTAAGACCTTAAGCTTCTACTTTGACACCTGTTCAGAAGCTTAAGGGTCATGAGATAAAGCTCAGAGCCCCTTAATGATAGGTAAGGTAATAAGTGGCCCCTGCTACATCCGTTGCATGAGTGTGAATGAGACATAAATCCTATTGCACAGAAAAGAACAGAAAGGAAACTCACCTGCCTCAACTAAGTTTTGTTGGAAGGAAAAATATACATTTACACTAATAATTCATAACCATAAGCCATCTCTAAAGCATGTTTATAATCTGAATTCACACTATCTGTGTGATCTAAAAAACAAAAACAAAAAAGCCTCAAGAGGAAATTTTAATTTATGGTGGTTCCAGGTTGGTAACAGCTCCAGGCAATTGACAGAGGAAATGCAAATCTCATTTTGAGGTGTCTTGATCATCAGCTAATTAAAAACGGAATAATTCATATAGTAAATTAAATGTGGTACTATTTTTTAAATGCAAAGCTGACCATACCACCCCAATGCTTAAAATATTTGTCTTTCAAAAATCAAGCTAAAAAAAAAAAAATCAAGCTCAGCTATTTTCTTCCAATTATACATAATGATCCACCCACAAAATGTTTCATGTTTTAGCATACATGTCTGAGCAGGTTAGAGGTTTTACCACACAGGGGAGCAAATTCCTATACAAGAGAGGATTTTCTCCAACAAACCACCCAACAATAATCCTCTGAAATGGGAGCTAAGACAGGTACTTGACCATTCAGGTATCCTCATGCCCCTGGGCAAATAACCAAATTGGGGGAGCTATAGTGTTGACCAAGATACTGAAGGGACTGCTGCCCTTAAGCAGAATCAAGGAGGATGTCTGGAACCCATATAATTCCTTGGGACACCTTCTCTTACAACAATGCTAAGAGGTAAATAAAGATTAATGAAGGACCACCGGCGTTTCACTAAGTGAAGTTGGATTACTTTTTTCCCTGTTCCCTTTCTGCAAGGTAGCTGTAGGCTAGCAATACCCTGCAACCATAGGTCACAGCTCCTTTCAAGCAGCCATCTCCAAAAGCCCTTTCTGTCTCCAGGTTCTCATATAATTATAACTCTCTCTTTTTGCCTCCACAGGTACTGATGGCATCCCGCTTTTACTAATTCCCAGTGCTTACTGCACTAAGCCTTGCTGGCTCCACATATCCTGCCCTTGTTTATTATTCATTTTGAGTATCCCATCTGTTTCCTGCTGGGACTCTGACTGATAAAATCAGCTAAAATTTTCTTTCAATAATACTTGCAAATTAGGCTTAAAGTCATAAGGTAACAAATGAATAAATTTCACCATAGAACTAAAAGAATACCTTAATTAGATGTGTTATTGGTCACTGCTATAGAATTAGACACTGGAAACCCTATGGAGCACAGTTTTACTTTAACACATATGGAGTTACCATGACTCAGAATACACTCAATGGCAACTTGATTTTTTAGTATAGATATTAGCCATTACATACACGCACATAAACACACATACTGATTTGGAATAAAATTCAATTCACACCTCAAAGGGGAGTAACAATATTTGTATCATTAAAACCAGATATCAAAGGTTCATCTACAAAAATAATTACAAATACATTGACACAGATCCTAGATTACAATTTGGGAATTGTGGTGTTTTCAAATGCAGATCCCTTGGAAAAGAAAATAAAATAATGTTTAGATAAATAGATAAAAAAGCTCCTGTCAAATTGACTTGACTCATCAGTTCAGTCTAGTTAGATTATTATTAATCAAAAAATTAAAGTGGATGCAGAATTTAGTGTTGTTTGTCAACCAAACACAGTCGGCAACCAAAAAATATAAAAACTTATGTTCTAAGATAAGAGTATCCAGAAGAACCGTTAGAGCTCATCTAATCCAAGATGTTCCGGATTGTGCTGTGAGTGGTCCTAGGGGCTCTAAGAGACTTCTGCAAAGCCTTCTTTAAAGTGATAGCATTCAGCCCTCCACCCACCATCCCCTTTTCAAAAGATGCAAGCAAACAAGTCATTGCAAAAAGAAAAGTATGAAACCCACTTCTGATTCAAAGCCGTCCCTTTCTTTATAATAGTAGTCTCATCCAAGATAACTTAAGAAATTATTCTAAGGTCAAACATCTTGCACTTAACCTCGGGTTCCCAGAGTAGTATCTACCCATTGTTCTCACTATTATATTCCAGCTGTTGTTCCAATTAAAGAATCATCAATAATATATATATATATACATATACATATATACACATACAAAGATCATGTATATAAAGATTATATCCACCTGTCAGTTTGTCATACTGTGGTGGTTTTCTTGTTGTGGTGACTCTGGAAGCTATACCACTGGTATTTCAAACACCAGCAGGGCCACCCACAGTGGAAAGTTTTCAGCAGAGCTTCCAGATTAAGATACACCAGGAAAATATGGGGATCTACTTCCAAAAATTAGCCAATGGAAACCTATATTCAACAGGACACAGTCCAGCTGGTTTGCTCTGGACTTGCCATCGGCAGGGCGGGGGGGAGGTGTCAATCGCTAGAGGAGGACATCACATTTGGTAACACAGAAGGCCAGTGAGGGCAAGGGAGAGCCTTGGTGAGATGTACTGACACAGTAGCCACAATGATTACCCAAACATACTAGTGATCATGAGGATGATGCAGGCAACATTTTGTTCTGTTGTACATAAAGTTGCCATGAGTCAAGTCAATTTGACAGGAGCTATCTATTTATCTAAACATTATATACCCTCACGCATCTGTCAGCTTGTCACACTGCGGTGGCTTGTGTGTTGCTGTGACACTAGAAGCTATGCCACCGGTATTTCAAATATCAGCAGGGTTACCCACAGTGGACAGGTTTCAGCTGAGCTTCCAGACTAAGACAGACTAGGCAGAAGGGCTTGGCTGTCTACTTCTGAAAAAACTTAGCCAGTGAAAACCTTATGAATAGCAGCTGAATATTGTCTGATATAGGGCCGAAAGATGAGCCCCTCTGGTTGGAGGGCACTCAAAAGATGACTGGGGAAGAAGTGCCTCCTCAAAGTAAAGTCGACCTTAATATGTGGATGGAGTCAAGTTTCCTGTACCTCCATATGCTGACGTGGCATGACTCCAAATGAGAAGAAACTGCTGTAAACATCCACAAATAATAAAAAAAAGTGTGGAATGTATGAAGTATGAATGTAGGAAAACTGGAAATGGTCATAAATGAAAGGGAACACATAAACATCAATATCCCAAGCATTAGTGAGCTGAAATGGTCTGGTACTGGCCATTTTGAATTGGACTATGCCGGGAATGTCAAATTGAAGGGGAATGATGCTGCATTCATTGTCAAAAAGAACATTTCAAAATCTATCCAGAAGTATAGCCCTAGTGGCGCAGTGGCTAAGAGCTCGGCTACTAACCAAAAGGTCAGCAGTTTGAATATACCAGCCACTCCTTGGAAACCCTATGGAGAAGTTCTATTCTGCCTTACAGAGTCACTGTAAGTCTGAACTGACTCAACGGCAACAGGTTTATCCTGAAGTACAATGCTATCAGTGATAGGACGATATCCATATGTCTATAAGGACGATCAGTTAATGTGACTATTTTTCAAATTTATGCACCAACCACCAAGGCCAAAGATGAAGGAACTGAAGATTTTTACCAACTTCTGTAGTCTGAAATTGGTCAAACATGCAATCAAGATGCACTGATAATTACTGGAGATTGGAATGCAAAAGCTGGAAACAAGAGGGAACAGTGGTTGGTAAATAAGGCCTTGGTGAAAGAAACAATGCCAAAGATGGCATGGCAGAATTTTGCAAGACCAATGACTTCTTCATTGCAAATACTTATTTTCAAAAATATAAATGGCCACTATACACATGGACCTCACCAGATGGAATATGCAGGAATCAAATGAACTATATCTACGGAAAGAGAAGATGAAAAAGCTCAATATCATCGATCAGAACAAGGCCAGTGGCTGACTGTGGAACAGACAATTGCTTGTATCAAGTTCAGGTTGAAGCTGAAGAAAATTAGAACAAGTCCACGAGAGTGGAAGTATGATTTTGAGTACATCCCACCTGAATTTAGAGACCGTCTCAAGAAAAGATTTGACATATTGAACACTAATGATTGAAGACCAGACTAGTTGTGGAATGACATCAAGGACATCATGCATGAGGAAAGCAAGAGGTCACTGAAAATACTGGAAAGAAAGAAAAGACCAAAATGCATGTCAGAAGAGACTTTGAAGCTTGCCCTTGAATGCAGAATAGCTAAAGTGAGAGGAAAAAAATGATGAAGTAAAACAGCTGAACAGAAGATTTCAAAGGGGGGCTCAAGAAGACAAAATAAATATTACAATGAAATGTACAAAAATCTGGAGTTGGAAAACCAAAAGGGAAGAACACTCTCAGCATTTCTAAAGCTGGAAGAACTGAAGAAAAAATTCAAGCCTCAAGTTGCAATATTTAAGGATTCTATGGTGAAAACAATGAATGACACGAGAAGCATCAAAATAAATTGGAAGGAACACATATTGTCACCGTACCAAAAAGAATTGGTTGATATTCAGCCATTCCAGGAGGTAGCACACTTAGTTATTTAGTGTTGCTGTAACAGAAATATCATTACAGAAATATCATTAGTAGATTTCTTTAACAAAGATAAATTTATTCTCTCACAGTCTAGGAGGCTAGAAATCCGAATTCAGATCCACATGAAGGTTTTCTCTCTCTTTCAGTCTGGAGGAAAGTCTTTATTATCAATCTTACCATGGTCTAGGAGCTTCTCTGTGCAGGAACCCTGGTTCAAAGGATGTGCTCTGCTCCCAGCACTGCTTTCTTGGTGATATGAGGTCCCATGTCTCTCAGCTTGCTTCTCTTTCTTATATCTCAAAAGTGATTGGTTTAAGACACAATCTAATCTTGTAGGTTTGTCCTGCTTCATTAACATAACTGCCAATAATCCCATCTCATCACAACATAGAAATAAGATATATAACACATAGGGAAATCACACCAGATGACAAAATGATGAACAATTTCACAATACTGGGAATCATGGCCCAGCCAAATTGACACATATTTTGGGAGAACACAATTTGATCCATGATACATACGATCAAGAACCAATGGTACTGAAGGAAGAAAGTCAAAGTTGTACTGAAGGCACTGGCAAAAAACAAGGCTTCAGGAATTGATGGAATACCAACTGAGATGTTTCAACAAATGGATACAACGCTGGAAATGCTCACTTGTCTATGCCAAGAAATTTGGAAGACAGCTACCTGGCCAGCTGACTGAAAGATATCCACATTTGTGCCCATTTCAAAGAAAGGAGATTCAAAAGAATGCTGAAATTAATGCAGAGTTGTTTTTTTTTTTATCATTAGTATCACACATAAGCAAAATTTTGCTGAAGATCATTCAAAAGTGGTTGCAGCAATACATCAGCAGGGAACTGGCACAAAGTCAAGTTGGATTTAGAAGAGGATGCTAAACAAGGGATATCATTGCTGATGCAGGATGGATCGTGGCTGAAAGCAAAGAATACCTGTGTTTTATTGACCATGCAAAGGCATTTGACTGTGTGGATCCTAACAAATTATGGATAACATTGTGAAGAACACGAATTCCAGAACACTTAATTGTGCTCATGCAGAAGCTGTACAGAGACTAAGAGGCAGTCATTTAGACAGAATAAGGGGCTACTGAGTGGTTTAAAATCAGAAAAGGTATGCATCAGGGTTGTATCCTTTCACTCCCCCAAACCCCACTATACTTACTCAATCTGTATCCTGAGCAAATCAGAGAAGCTGGACTATATAAAGAAAAACAGAGCATCAGGATTAGAGGAAGATTCCTTAACGATCTGTGATATGCAAATGACACAACCTTGCTCGCTGAAAGTGAAAAGGACCTGAAGCACTTACTGATAAAGATCCAAGACTACAGCCTTCAGTCTGGATTACACCTCAACATAAAGAAAACAAAAATCCTCGTAACTGGACCAGTAAACAACATCATGATAAATGGAAAAAAGATTGAAGTTGTCAAGGATTTCATTTTACTTGGATCCACAATCAACACCCATAGAAGCAGCAGTCAAGACACTGAATGATTCATTACATTGGGAAAATCTGCTGCAAAAGACCCCTTCAAAGTGTTAAAATCAAAGACATTGTCTTAAGGACTAAGGTGTGCCTGGCCCAAGCCATGGTGTTTTCGGTTGCCTCATATACATGTCAAAGCTGGATAATGAACAAGAAAGACCAAAGAAGAATTGATGCCTTTGACTTACGGTGTTATAGAAGAATATTGGATATATCATGGACTGCCAGAAGAACAAACAAACCTGTCGTGGAGGAAGTACAACCAGAAAGCTCCTTAGAAGTGAGGATGGTGAGACTTCATTTCACATACTTTGGACATGATATCAGGAGGGAGCAGTTGGAGAAGGACATCATGCTTGGTAAAGTAGAGGGTCTACAAAAAATAGGAAGACCCTTAATGAGATGGATTGACACAGTGGTTGCAATAATGGGCTCAAATATAACAGTAATTATGAGGATGGTGCAGGACTAGGCAGTGTTTCCTTCTGTTGTACACAGGGTCACTATGAGTCAGAACTGACTCAATGGCACCTAACAATTATATATATATATATATATATGAAAACTTTTTAAGGCTCTTTAGTTACTGGCTAGACTGGTTAGAGTAGCAATAACTACTTTAAGAAAGAGATCACAAATATAAATTGCCTCAAATTCAATATAACTTTATTTCTTGCTGGGAAGGTAATCAGATGGATGGGGCTGTACTCATATCATTCAGGGACACAAAATGATAGAGGCTTTTTTATCTTCAACATGTGGCTTCCATGGCCATCCTGGTCATCTCCTTCCCAATCAGCCAAGAGGCGAAAACACGAGGATCACACTTTGAAGGTTTTTCGTATCACTTCTATTCACATTCCATGAGCTGGAACTCAGTCACATAGTTACACCCAATGCAAGAGGGGCTAGGCCAGGAGTCTAGCTGTGTGCTCATGAAGGAGAGAACAAGGATTTGGGGAACATATAGCATTTTCTGCTACAGTAGCATTTATGTAAATCGATCATTTTTGACAAATACAAATAAATACTCATATCTAAAAATATGACTTTTATACAACTAAAAGACAAGCTACAAAGTAGGAGTTCTTTTCATGGTCTCAGATTAAGGGACCAAGTAAGTAAATTTCTGTCCAAGGGCTTAATTTTTTTTTAGATTGTTATACTTTCGATTACCAAAAAAAAAAAAAAAACCCAGTGCTGTCGAGTTGATTCCGACTCACAGTAACAGAGTAGAACTGCCCCATAGAGTTTCCAAGGAGCGCCTGGTGGATTCAAACTGCCAATCCTTTGGGTAGCAGCTGTAGCACTCAACCACTACACCACCAGGGTTTCCATGCTTTCAATTAAAAACCGAAAATGTATTTTATTGTTCTATGAACAGGAAAAATCTACTTCTTAGTCTTTTTCAAATCTCAGCATTCCCATAGATGAGAACCCTACTGAAATCCCAGCCACAGAAACTGCCTTACACAAGGGCTGTTTGTTTAGTGGTACCTAAAACTCTTGCTCACTGGACATTTCTTTCAGTCCCTGAAACAGATACCTAGGCAACAGGGAGAAGGAAAATCATCCCCATTTCCTAAATAGGAAAGCTAAAGGGCAGACAATGTGCTGACTTAACAGAAGCAAGAAGGGACCCTCCCTCTCTTAGGCCCGAGACTGGTATTTAATGCTCCAAACTATCTTGACTGAGCCAAACACACTCAGCTGAAGACCGGCTTATACTAGAGGACAGGAGTCCAGAGAAGTAACTGACCGAGCTCTACCACCGTCTCAGAGAACACTGGCTTCATTTGTTGGTTTACTTCCTAGCATACTGCCTATGAAATTCACTGCTCTCAACAGGAGAAACTGATCCTATTGGCTCTTATAGAAGACTACGCACTTGCTATCTTTCAACTAATGGTCTGGAGCTAAACACTATAGTTTATATATAGTAGTTTAGGTTAGTTAAAATGACACCAGCTATTCTAAAAAAAGAAAAAAAACCCTGAAATCTCAGCGGCTTAACATAAGTTTATTTTTTCCCTCATAAAAAGGAAAATGGGTGTTCCTGATCAGCTAGCAGCTGTCCTCTGAACAGTGACTCAAGACCTAGCCTCCATTCATTTTATGGCTCTTCTGTTTCCAATATGTGATTCCCAGGTTTGCCCTGAGGGTATTATGCAGTCAGCACGTAAGAAAAGAGGGGATGGAAAAGGTGGGTCTCATTCTTGACCCTCTCTGCTTAGAAGTGACATGTGTCACTTCTACTCACATTTCATTGGCAAGGCTGGTCATATGGCCACTTTAGCTGGCAAGCCACTTCCCAGCAACATTTCTACACTATGAAAGGAAGAGCACAACTTTCTGGTGAAGAGCTAGCTAGCTGTGCCACAACCCTCTAGAAATCAGTGGAAAGAATCCTTTTATCTCACTAGTTGTTATCTGTTCCACAATAGTTCTCCTTCCATAAATAATCAATTACAGTGGGTTTTCTTTAGCCTGGTGTGACTGAGCTTCAGGAGCGAGCAAACACTTTGAAATGTATACAAATTTTTATGAATACATACTGCATTTTTAAAAAGGGATCCATAGCTTTATATCAGATTTTCAGAGAGCTTCAAGCTACCGCTCCAAATATTTCTTTCTAAATCATTGCCACATAGGGATTTTTTAAACTATCTTTCTTCTTCTATGCCCATTTCCTCACTGTTTCCCAGACTAAGTGATCATACCCCTTGAAGACCATTTTGAATACAGGGATCACAGGACTCCAACCCACCCTGACTGATTGACAATTAAGTTGGAAAGGGGGAAGAATGTTAGGCAGCCTGGCAATATGTGTATTGTTTAAAGCTCTCCAAGTAGCCATTGTCCTTCCTGCATGTGCTAAACAAAACAGGTGTGTGGCTTGTTACGGAGAGGTAGTACTGCTCACTCCTCACTCATGTTGCTTCCTCACTCATTGGCTTCCCCACTCAGAGCACACCTGCCTTCCCTACAGTCTATTCACAGTGCCCAGATTGTTCCTCACATGAACAACTTTCAGTATATTCACCAGACCTACTTTCCAGTCATACATCTCTGAAGTGTCCCTTTTCAATCATGATGGCTGACATTTATTAAACATCTCTCGTGTACCAGGCCTATGCTTATCACTTCATGTTTCCTTTAAAATTCGTAGCAACCCATTGACACGTAAACTAGGGTTCGTAGAAGTTTATAATGTGTCCAATGTCACGGGGCCAGAAAGTGCTAAAGCCCAGATTGAACTTCACTGCCTGATTCCAGCCTGTTTGTCTGATTAGAGAATCTACTTCTTAATCTCTCTTCCTTTTCAGAACATTGCAGAATATTTCATGACTTTATTATTTGCCACCCCAGCTCTCAGCAGTTCTTACTCCCTCTCTACTACTGCTTTAGGTTCATATCTTTCGCCAGTTTAAAATTTTAATTCTGAGTAGTCTGTGTATCAAAGAGGGGAACGCTATACGTTTCCCAGTGGAAACAATGCATATATTGTCATAAATTTTTCAAGTCAGAAACCCCAAATAAAGTAGTTTTGAAACATGCTGGGTCTGGCTGGGATGTCAGGTAGGGATGCAGTCTTTTTCTGCTTTAACAGAAAGAGAGAAATGTTGGATGTTAGAAGTCCATGATATCCTTAGAGCTTTGATCACAACATGCATAACTGAGCGAGGCTGTTAATGACAAACACTTCAAAAAATAATTAATTGTTATATCTCGCATCGCATCTCAAGGAATCCAAAGTGCCATATCAGGAATTTGTGTTGAGACTGTAAATTATGATGAAGCAGGTGGTACAGGGTTACATTCCCTTAATTTATTCTACGGAAATATCCCATGCTAAGTCTTTCCAAGTTCCTGTGTCTGCTCTTTAACCCTGCTGACATGGTGAGACTAAGCTCTGCTGGCAATTGCAAGGCAAGTCTTGAACCACCAATACCACAGGAAGTAGCTACAACTTTTAAAGTGGCTGAAAGCTTTTGATTACAAAATTTTCTTTATTTCCCCATTGTGTAAGCCACTTCCATCACTTGATTGGGGTTGGGGAGGGGAGATGGTGTTTTGTTAAATCTTTCTGCTATTCTCTCCCAACCATGAGAAGCTGGCTTTCACCTCCTACCTACCACACCCCTGCCTCAGCTCTGCAAAAACTGCCCTAGAAATGGCAAATCTGTCAATTGTTTATTCTTATTTTATTGATCGTGTCTGTTCCATTTGAGAATGGTGAAGACTCACTCCTTTCTAAAATTATATTTCCATGACATTATTCTCTGCTAGGTTTACCACTACTCTGAGAATTCTATTATTATCTCCTATATGAGTGCTTTGATTTCTCCTTTGCCTGTCTCAAGGAGCCCTGATGGCACAACAGTTAAGTGCTTGGCTGCTAACCAAAAGATTGGCAGTTTGAATCCACCCTGTAGCTCTGTGAGAGAAAGACCTGGCAATCTGCTTCCATAAAGATTACAGACAAGAAAACCCTATAGAGCAGTTTACTCTGTCACATGGGTTTGCTATGAGTCAGAATTGACTCGGCAGCACCCAACAACCACTACCTGACCCTTAAATGTTGGTGTTCCATAGAGTTTTATCTTCTGCTCTTCTCTATATATGCTATTTTCAGGAAGTCTCATTTGAATCAATGATTTGAACTCTCACCTGTGTGTTGATGACAATCAAAGTCAGATCTACAGACCTGCCTTCTTCCCTGAGCTTCAGACTCATCTAATCAAATACCTTCTAAATATATCCACGTGGTTATCTACAATCACCTCCTGCTCAATATAGCCAAGCTTGAATTTAACATCTTCTCCCCACAACCCCTCTTCTCTGAAATCATTCCTCCTTTGTTGGCTAATCACATTTTTAGTACCAACGTGTTTTGGGATAATATTTCAGTCATGCTATCAGAGAATAATTCCCTACCCTATGCCCCTTCTGAATGGACTATAGGCCATTGATGTCTACTTTCCTACTACCAGAGTTGATTGGACCAGGGGACAGAAAGATGCAGGTATTTGGAGTGCAGCTAAGTCCCAGGAATGGTTCAGCACCAAAGGAAAGATGCATGAGCTCCTGCCACTAAGGTTCAAGGGTGGCCTGGGAAAGGAGGACCACCACATCAGTGAAACCCAGAACTTTTTTGACTCCTGTTCTTGGAGAAGACTTCACTTGTGCTCAGTACACTTGAGAAGGGTCTCTGTTTCTTGCAACCAATATAATCTTGACCAATAATAAAAGACCACTTGGGTGTTTGAATCAGACTTAAACAGGATTACAATGCAATCCCTATTAGCATACAGTGTCTCCACCACTTAGAGTCCCTCATTGTCATGAAAGCCCCAGAATTGCCTCTGACTGTAATGTCTATCTAGACACATCTAGCTAAGTGAAACCTTAGGTAACATGTTGTCTCTCTTCCAATTCTCTTCTCACTCAGGAGCTAATGAGAACCTAAAATGTCAAATATAAATTATCAAAAAATGCATTTAAGAATTCCTTTCTGTAAGGTTCCAGAATTTCCAATGTTGCATTTTTGCTAGCAGTTTTAATTGTCCTTTTTTAAATTCCATTTGTCAAATTACCTTTAATCAACAAAAGTGCTGTTGCATGAGGTGTACAAATGAGAAAGAACAACGTGTTCCTCAAGGTGCCTCCTCTTGGGATAAGCCAGAGCAGTGACTCCCAAATATGGTAGACCTGATTTTAAGAAAAGGTACACTCTGAGTTCTAGCCTGAAATGTCATATTTTGTCATAAAGGGAATCCAGATGCACTCGGTACCACCTGACATCTGATGATAATACTTGTAATTGTTAAGTTTAAAAGCATTTCACACATAATCGCTTCTTTCAGGAATAAAATGGAGTCTTTTCTGAGATCAACATTCTTCAATGAGTCAGAATTAACATAAAGTATCTAAAGGTTAAAGCGATTTGTCACACTCACATGTAAGCAACTTAAAGTTCAATAATCCCTTCATTCTGAAAGAATGTTTTCTTTAAATGCAGGTTCTGACATTACAGCAACTAAAAAACTTGTAGTAGATAATAGAATTGGAATCAGTGCCAACTTCTCTGACAAAACCCTGTTAGGAAAAATTATAATCTTCCAGTCTAATTTTCAAAAGTCTTAATTGGCTCTTTTGTTAGTGTTCCTATCCAAGAAAAATGATAAAATACATTCAGCTTATATAATGCAAACCTTAACAGTTGATTCTGTAGTTTTTCAAACAATTCTGATTCATCGTGAATCATGCTGAAGGAAAACAAAGGGAGAAAAAACCACTAAACTGAGCTACATGTAACCTATTCAACAGTTTGGTTATTTGTTAAGCCTTTTTTAAATTGCCCTGTAGTCACATGTCTAAAAGCTTGATTCTGTATTCAAGGTCAAAAATGAAAGTGGGAAAGAGTTCAAAAAAGATTCTTTAAACTTTTTCTTTTTACACTAACCAGGAATCATATGGGCCAAGTCACCATTTCAGCTTGGCTGAAATCTGGAGACAGGTGTTTTCACTAAAAGGCTATAGTCCTGTTTTGTCCAACTATGAACTGAGAATGTCATCATCTTCGTTTCCAAATTGGAGATAGAAAAGCATACTACATAGTTAAATCATCAGCTTTGCTAGTTTAGGATATCAGCCCAAGAATTGAACGATACATACTGATAATGCAATCTTAATAAATGTCAATAAAAAGCTTTTGATCCAACTGACTAAAAGAAAACCAAATAGGATCATGAAAAATAGTTGTCAATAATATAATTAAATCAACTCTTTACTATTTAATATGCTGCTTTGGAATTACAGTAGAATTCAATTTATGTACACATTTCTTAACACACATACACTCACATATATATACACAAAAATGCACATTCTCCCATATAGCTTGTGCCGAAAATAACACATTAAAATTACAAAATTAAAGAGAATATGGGCTTTATGTTACCAATAGTGAAATACGTTTAAGCAAACTAAAAATGATTCATTATAAATACGGTGGAGTACAAGCCTAGTCTTTATACAAGGTTTTTATGTACATCAGAATTTAATTATTCATACATTTAAGACATCTTCCCATGACCACAGAGTGCATACTTTCATCTTAAAAAAAAAAACAAACCCAGTGCCACTGAGTCGATTCCAACTCATAGCGACCCTATAGGACAGAGTAGAACTGCCCCATAGAGTTTCCAAGGAGCACCTGGCGGAGATGAACTGCCAACCCACTGGTTAGCAACCATAGCACTTAATCACTATGCCACCAGGGTTTCCATTTTCATCTTAGAAAGGGAAAAATAAACACAAACATACACAAAAAACAGTTTGAGTGTAAAAGAATTCAGAGATGGGAGAATTCAGGTGGGCTAGATAAACAGAGAACCTCTAAACCAACGATTCTCAACCTTGGCTGCATACTGTAATTATCCTAGGTTCTACTCATTTAGGTTCTGATTTAATTGATCTGAGGCGTGGCCTTGGCATTCTCCAAACTCCCCAAGTAACTCTAATTTGTCCAAGGTTGAGAGCCACTATTCCAGAGGATGTAAGCCTTGAGCTTTCCCTCTTAAAGATGGGTAGGACTAGGATGGGTAGAAAAAAGGAGAAATGGGGGCAATGGGAAGTGCAAAACTGGGATTTACATTTGAAAAGAGAAATGATCTAAAAAGGAAATACTTTTGGCAAAGACTTTAGCCACCCAGCAGCTCAACTAGAGCTTCTTATAATGGTTTTATTAGTGAGGGCCCCACAGCTCAAAGCTTCAGTTTTAAACATGGAGAATATCGAATCTCAGATGATCAGTCTCTTAAAAACCCTATCTCAATAACTGGACTCTCAAAATACAGAGGTATAAGTCAGAATGCCAAAGCATGCCTTCAGAGTTAGTGACATAACAGCTTGGTGAATCAGACAGCATATTCACATGGGGGGGGGGGGTTACTTGGGAAGCTGTTAGGGATACAATTATGTCCCCCAGAAAGATACATTGAAATCCTAACCTCTGGTACCTGTGAAGGTGACCCTTTGAAGATTGCCTTAATCATCCAGTACTGCTACAACAGAAATATCACAAGTGGATGGCCCCAACAAAGAAAAATCTATTCTCTCACAGTCTAGTAGGCTTCAAGTCCAGATTCAGGGTGTCAGCTCCAGGGGAAGGCTCTCTCTCACCATTGGTTCTGGAGGAAGGTCCCTGTCCTCAATCTTCCCCTGATTGAGGAGCTTCTCACAGGCAGGAACCCCAGGTCCAAAGGACATGCTTGCTCTTGGCACTGCTTTCTTGATGGTATGACGTTCCCAACTCTCCACTTGCTTCCCTTTCCGTTTATCTCTTGAGAGATAAAAGGTGACGCAGGCCAACGCCAGGGAAACTACCTTTACCTTGGACCAGGGAGGTTACCTGAGTAAGGGTGGTGTTACAATTCTACCCCAGTCCTCTCAACATAAAATTACAATCACAAAATGGAGGACAACCACAGAACACTGGCAATCATGGCCTAATCAAGTTAACACACACACTTTTGAGGGGACATAATTCAATCCATGACACAGATGTTACCAATGAAGTTAAGAGGATGTCATGCCGGAGTAGGGGGGATCCTAATCCAATCTGAGTGACGTCCTTTTGAAAGAAGAAACGAGACAAGACATAGAGACACAGAGGGAAGACGGCTTTGTAAAGATAGAGGCAGCAACTGGAGTAATCTACAAACCAAAGAACATCAAGGATCACCAGCCAGCCATCACCAGAAACTAGGAGAGAGGCATGGAACTGACTCTCCCTCACAGCCCTCAGAAGGAATCAACATGGCAGACCAAGATTTCAGATTCCTAGTTTCCAGGACTGTGAGACAATTAATTATTGTTCTTATAAGTCATCCCGTTTTGTGGTACTTTGTTATGGTAGCCCTAGGAAACTAATATAGAAGCCAGCTTATAATTACAAGGTAGCTTAAAGAATGAGAACCACAATTTTGGTGGTTAATCACAACAAGGGTAGAGACCTGCATGCTTCCATTTTTCCCATATGCATATACTTGATTCATGGACCAGATACCCATACAATATAAATCTTCTCCTAGGTGATGCTCTGACTCATTTTTCTTTGCTTTCATGCTACTCTCAGTTTCCATTGGTATATTTTTCCTTCAGCTATATTAATACCCTTGATTATATTATACTTAAGTTTGGCCTATTCTTCCATATTTGGCTCTGGAAAACATAATGTCTCAAATTATTATATACTGATTTTTTTTTCCTCAGAGATCTGAAAGAAACCTTAATTTTGTCACCGACAAAGAGAATTGGGAATAAGAAGGCAGAAAACTGAAGCAGGAGGGACACAGTCAGAAGTAATGAGAAATCAGTTTTTACAGATTCTAGTGAGCACAAGAATCATTAAACATGGTGTACTTTTTTACTTATACTTATCATTTTTTACTTATACTGTGTATATCGAAATTCTGGACATAAAACAAGAATTATCAATTATTATTTACTTGAATGTTACATATAAATATATGTACATGTGTCATATATAAATATATATATACTAAACCTACTGCCATCAAGTCAATTCTGACTCATAGCAACCCTACGGGACACAGCAGAACTGCCCCATAGAGTTTCCAAGGAGTGCCTGGTGGATTCAAACTGCCGACCTTTTCATTATCAGCCGTAGCTCTTAACCACTACACCACTAGGGTTTCCAAACATATATATACACATATATATTTCATATAATAACCTGCTGCTGTCAAGTTGATTCCAACTCATAGCGACCCTATAGGACAGAGTAGAACTGCCCCACAGGGTTTCCAATATGTAATTTTATATATATATAAAATTAACAAGAACTTATTTGTCTTTGTTTATTCATAAAGAGTATGCTGGATGGTAATAGGCCTTCCCTCTTTTCTCCTTGCAACTGTTATTTATAAAGGAATGCTTCTCTCTACAGTGTGATCCCAAAACTCTAGATCAGATTGGATTCTGAATCACAGTCCCAAAGCTATTTCATGAAATTAATTCCTTCTTCATCTCAACCAGTTATTACTGTAAGAAGGTGAAATCAATACTTTGAGCTTAAAAAATTAGAATAAAAAGAAAATATCACGATAACCTGACCAGATAGCATCTATGAGTGTGGTTGCTGAATTTTAAAAAGGGAAGAAAATGTCATTTCTAATCATTAGATTTTAAAAACAAGTTAGTCATTCTAGCTTCTGTGTGGAACTGAATTCTTGGTTCATAAAAAAAGAAAGAAAACAGAGATTTAGACATCATACACATTTATGTTTTATTAGAGTTGGTTACCTGCTAGATGACACTTGCTGTCATTTTACATTTAAGCATAGATATGTCTCAAAGCATTTCTGAAAGGTTAGTGTAATTCAATCAAACTGCAGCTACAAAGAAATTGATTCAGAGGAGCTATGTTTATTCTGGTTCTAAGCCTTATATTGAGTCCACTGCCTCCGTTAAAATCTTGTATAAGGCTGAATTCACCCATCATGTCATGACCAGATTGATCAATTCTCTTGTTAGGCCCTCTCTTCCCATTACCTTTGATGCTCACCCAAGTCCTAAGTGTTATCCCTGATCATCTTGCTTTGCATCTGTTCCATTGAGGAACCCATTTTAACAGAGTTAGTTAATACTTATACACCTGGACTCTCCCCACAATCCAATACTCCGATTCCACCACACTATAAATTAAAGACAACACCCTTCCAACTTTTTCTCTTGCTTTTCCTCAAACCAGAGAGATGTAATCTTAAAACTTGAGCCTCTATTTTTCTAACACCTGCCCATTCTAGCTCGTCAGAAAATACGAGTCCACTGACTATGAACAGTAGTGGTAGGCTGGTTCTAAGGAAGAGACTGATATCTATTTTTCCTCTAAATTTGTAACTATAAGAATAGCTAATGGTTTCAGAACATTTCCAGGATTTTTCACCATTTTTTAAAGAATTCAGTGGTGTAGGCTATCATCATTAGATACATTTTATTAAAATACTCTGTTGAATACTTCAGACAAAAATAAATGGGTTAAATTCTCATCAAATATTTAGAAAGTTAAGGAGATTTAAATGGATATTTGCTACATTATAAAAATATTCTTTCTTCTCAACGGTCATTTTCAGGTCCTATAAGAATTTTCATCTGAACAAATAAAAATTACTATTAGAACATTAATAGCATGTATTTTAATGACAGTCTAAGGGGCCCTGGTGGCATAGTTGTTAAGCGCTCGGCTGCTAACCAAAAGGTTGGCTGTTCAAACCCACCAGCCATTCCATGGGAGAAAGAAGATGTGACAGGCTGCTTACATAAGGATTCACAGCCTCGGAAGCCCTATGAGGCAGTCCTACTCTGTTCTATAGGGTTACTATAAGTCAGAATTGACTCGACAGCAATGGGTTTAGGAAAAGACATTCTATTTCAGTCCTCTTTCTGGGTGTTTTTTTTTTTTTTTACTTATCTCATTCTGATACAGTTCTGTCTGGAGAATTTCAGCCAAACAGCTTCACAGTCAGAAAACCAAAGTCATTAGAAAAAGTGGGGAGAGAGGTTAAAATGAAGTACAAACATGTTTCTGAGGCCAGAAAAGCACCATAAATTCACACTTCTTAGTCAACTTCTTTCACACCCAAAATTGTCTATAGGCTTTCCCAACATGACAAGAATTAAAAACATACTTAGAAAAAGCAGCGTTCTTGCATCTTTCCACTTCTGCAAAACTCTAGGGTAACAACAGTTCTTGCTTATCCTTTTACAGACACATCATTGTTTAACTCCCTTCACGGAGAAAATTAGTGAAGTTGAAAACCTGCTGAGATTTTTATCTGAAGTCAGATGTCGAAACCATAAATCAAAGAGCAAGACTTAATTTATGAAGCTCCAGCCACATTTTTTAGAAGCCAGTTGTTCTGTCCATTTCCTATCTATAGAACAGGGATAATAGCACCTACTATGGTTGTGAGGCATAAATGAGAAAGCCTGGCACATTTTGGGATTGTTACTTCTGGGTTATACTTCTGAAGGGGAGAATTAAGAGAAACTTGTACCTCTACTGATGCCTTGAGCAAACAAAAGTTTAAAAAAAAAAAAAAAAAACCCATTGCTAGTAGGTTTGAACCGCCGACCTGAGTGCTCAGCCACTGCGCCACTAGGGCTCTTTTAACAAAAGCTTTATCAAGTAATAAATAAATCCAACCAGCGTTCGCATTCTCTCTATATAGTGAAAGTGAGAAAATCTCCTACTTTAGGAGACACGATGACTTTATGTATACATTTTCTTTATTTTATGGCAGAGACGTATACCTGAAAAGTGTGCAAATTTTATTCTTGAAAGTTAAATATGAAGTTGAATCATTAGGAATATCCACTATTGATTGTTTTGTAAATAATACCTCTGGTATACATGCTAGGAAGTTCATCGAGCTCAGATTTATGTGTACTGGATTTTCTTAAGGCAATTTCTATGTGCAAACAATTGTGTGCTGTATATGGCAGTAATGATCTCCCTTCACAAGTAAACAATGTTTGGTATGAAAGATTGTGTGCCTGGAAACCAGATCCAAGGCTCAGTCTTGAAAATCTGATTATAAACCTACACATTTCTCCAAGGATAGAACTTTGTTCCAAGGACAGAAATTTGGAGGGGTACTTCATAGAAAATCTATTGGTATTACCGTGGAAAGAAGTATGGCAGCCTTCCATGGAGAAGAAGCAGAGGGAACAAGGAAAATCTGGCTGAATCAAGTCCCAAAGGCAGTCCCAAACCAAATAAGCTTTCTGCATTTCAATCCCTTAAACAAACTTAAATCAGCCACAACAAATTCATGCTCTGCTTCCATAGTAAATGGTGTTAGGAATCCATACTCAAATTCTAGAATTTATCCACCCCACCTCCCACTGAGCCACTCCACACCACTGGTTTTTTTTAACACAACTTCCCACCAACCCCAATCCCTAATTTTGCTCCATACTTCAGCTATGGCTTCCTGACTAATTCAACTGATTGACAGCTCAGTTTTTTTTGTTTTTGTTTTTGTTTTTTAATTGTGCCTTAGGTAAACTTTACAGAGTAAATTAGCTTCTCACTCAGCAATGTATACACAATCTGTTTTGTGACACTGGTTGCAATCCTCACGGTGTTTCGACACTCTCCCCTTCCACACCCCAATTCCTCGTTTCCTTTCATCCATTTTTCCTGTCCCTTCCTGCCTTCCTATCATTGCTTTTGGGCAGATGTTGCCCTTTTGGTCTCATATACATGACTGAACTAAGAAGCACGTTCCTCACGTGTATTACTGTTTGTTTTACAGACCTGTCTAATCTTCAGCTGAAGGGTGAACTTCAGGAGTGGCTTCGGGTCTAGGTTAAAAGGGTGTCTGGGGGCCATACTCTCGAGATTCTTCCAGTCTATGTCAGACCAGTAAGCCTGGTCTTTTTTGTGCATGAATTTGAATTTTGCTCTACATTTTTCTCCCACTCTGTCCAGGACACTCTATTGTAACCTACATCAAAGCGGTTGGTGGTAGTAGCCGGCACCGTCCAGGTCTTCTGGGCTCAGACTGGTGGAGGCTGCAGTACTTGTGGTTCATTAGTCCTTTGGACTAGTATTTCCCTTGTGTCTTTGGTTTTCTTCATTCTCTTTTGTTCCGGATGGGATGGGACCAGTAGTTGTATTTTAGATAGCCGCCTGCAAGCTTTTAAGACCCCAGACGCTACTCATCGAAGTTGGATGTAGAACATCTTTATGAACTTTGTTATGCCAACTGACCTAGATGATCCACGTGGCCATGGTTCCCAGCCCTCAGCCCCAGTAACACAGTCCCTCCAGGTGTTTGGATGCGTCTATGAAGCTTCTACGATCTCGCCTTGGTCAAGTTGTGCTGTCTTCCCCCATACTGTGTACTGTCTTTTCCTTTACCAAAGTTACCACTTATTTACTAACTAGTGAATGATTTACCCTCCCCAACCCTCCCCTTCCTCATAACCATCAAAGATTGTTTCTTTCTGTGTGTAAAGCTTTTCTTGAGTTGTAATAGTAGTCTCATACAGTACTTGTCCTTTTGTGATTTACTTATTTCACCCAGCATAATGCCTTCCAGATTCATCTGTGTTGTGAGATATTTCACAGATTCCTCATTGTTCTTTATCATTCTGTAGTATTCCATTGTGTTTATGTAAATGTGTTTATTCATTCACCTGTTGATGGGTGTCACGGATTGAATTGTGTCCCCCCAAAATATGTGTCAACTTGGTTATACCGTAATTTCTAGTATTATGTGGTTGCCCTACATTTTGTGACTATAACTGTATGTTAAAGAGGATTAGGGTGGGATTGTAACACCCTTATCCAGGTGACATTACTAATCCAATGTAAAAAGAGTTACCCTGGGATGTGGCCTACACCACCTTTTATCTCTCAAGAGATTAAAAAAAATAAAGGGAAGCGAGCAGAGGGGGGACCTCATCCCACCAAGAAAGAAGTGCTAGGAGCAGAGTATATCTTTTGGATCTGGGATTCCTGCCCAGAGAAGCTCCTAGACCAAGACTGATGACAAGGACCTTCCTCCAGAGCCAACAGAAAAAGCCTTCCTCTGGAACTGATGCCCTGAATTTGGACTCGTAACCTACCAGACTGTGGGAAAATAAATTTCTCTTTGTTAAAGCCATCCATATGTGGTATTTCTGTTATAGCAACACTAGATGACTAGGAAAGAATTTGGTGCTGAGAGAGTGGGGTGCTGCTCTAACAGATACCTAAAATGTGGAAGTGGTTTTGAAACTGTGAACAGAGAGGAGCAGCAACAACAGAGGACCAAGAGCAGCAGAGAGCTGGCAGCAGCAGGCAACCTGCAGCAGCAGAGAACCAGCAGCAACAGAACCAGGAGGCCAGCATAAAACAGCACTGGAGCTGACCCACAGAGTGAGAGAGCTGAGTGCCTGTGCAAAAGAGGGTTCCTGGTGGAGTGGGGTGCCTCCAGGCACTTATTGGTGGAGCTACACAGCTTTGGAACACTTGCCCCAGCAGGGCAGATGCTGGCATGAGGCCCAAGGAGCCAAGAGGCCAAGAAATCAGGAAGCAGAAGTTGAAGAGACAAGGAATACAAGAAGCTGAGCTGTCTCAGTCTCAAAACATATGGCCACAACCTCTGGGGCCTTCGCTCAGAATCTGGAGAGTATGGCCAATACCTAAAGTCTTAAGGGCAGGGCCACTGTGTAAACTGTCTCAGAGAACAGAGGATTATATTGAAAGCCTTGAGGGCTAACATAATGTGTTCTGCTGACTTGCTTGCTGTCTGTTATTCCTTCTTTTCCTCCAGTTTCTCCCATTTGTAATGGAAATGTCTGCCATTGTACCTTTGGAAGCAGATAACCTATATTCTAGATTTCACAGATGAAGAGGAATCTTTCAATTTTGGACTCAGAGTTAAGACTCTTGCTATGATATGATGGGGTGAATATGTTTTGCATGTTACAAGGATGTGATTTTGGGGGAGCCAAAGGTAGAATGTCATGGATTGAATTGTGGACCTCATACCACCAAGAAAGAAGTACCAGGAGCAGAGTGCGTCCTTTGGACCTGGGGTTCCTGCATGGAGAAGCTCCTAGCCCAAATCCAACGAGGAGGACCTTCCTCCAGAGCCAACAGAGGAAGCCTTCCCCTGGAGCTGATGCCCTGAATTTGGACTTGGAACCTACTAGACTGTAAGAAAATAAATTTCTCTTTGTTAAAGCCAGCCATGTGTGGTATTTCTGTTATAGCAGCATTAGATGACTAAGACAATGGGCATTTAGGTTGTGTCCATCTTTTTGCTTTTGAAAATAATGCCACGATGAACATGGATATGCATATGTCCATTTGTGTGACAGCTCTTATTTCTCTAGGATCTATTCCTAGGAGTGGGATTGCTAGATGGTATGGTATTTCCATTTCTAGCTTTTTAAGGAAGTACTATATTGTTTTCCATAGTGGTTTACCATTTTACATTTCCACCAGCAGTGCACAGAAGTTCCAATCTCCCCAAAACTTCTCCAACACTTTGTTATTTTCTGTTTGTTTTTTTCAGTAACGTTGGGGTGAAATGGCATCTCAATGTAGCTTTGATTATCATTTCTTTAAGGGCTAATGATCTCGAGCATTTTTGCATGTATCTGTTAGCTACCTGGATGTCTTCTTTGGTGAAGTGTCTGTTCATATCTTTTGCCCATTTTTTTAATTGGATTATTTGCCTTTTTGTTGTTGAGGTGTTGTAGTATCTTATATATTTTAGAGATTAGACCCTTGTTGGATATGTCACAGCCAAAAATTTTCTCCCAGTCTGTAGGTTCTCTTTTTACTCTTTTGGTGAAGTCTTTTGATGAGCATAAGTGTTTACTTTTTAGAAGATCCCAGTTATGTAGTTTATCTTCTAGTGTTTGTACACTGCTAGTTATGGTTTGTATGCTATTTATGCCATATATTAGGGCCCCTAGAGTTGTCCCTATTTTTTCTTCCATGATTTTTATAGTTTTAGGTTTTATATTTAGGTCTTTGATCCATTTTAAATTAGCTTTTGTGTATTGTGTGAGGTCCGGGTCCTGATTCATTTTCTCACAGATGAACATCCAGTTTTGCCAGCAAGATTTGCTAAAAAGACTGTCTTTTCCCCATTTGATGGACTTTGGGCCTTTGACAGCTCGGTTGTGACCTTCAGTTCTGTCTTTGACTCCAGCTCTCTCCTAGAACCAAACTGTCATCATTTATGCTGTGCTGTGGTTACAAGAACACAGGCTAAGAAAAGATGCAGCCAGGCCAGAATCCTACCTCAGACGTCAAGGGAACAACTGGCTAGACACACACCTCACCAGGAGTTCCCCTCAAAGGGAGGGTGATAGGACATTCCTTAAAGACAGAGAAAAAAACTGTGAAGCATCCAAGCAGCAAGAAATTGTCACCAGTGCTTTCTGAAGGGGGAGAAGTAGTTCCTGGATGTATATCTACTGATTCACTTATCCAACAAATATATATTGGGCCCTTCATATGCTAAGCACGGTTCTATGCATTGAACAGAAAGTGGGGAACAAGACAGAAAACGTCTCTATTCTCCTGGAGCTAATATACTAGTTGTGGGAGGCAGACACCAAACAAAGAAAAAATAAATACACACAGAAATGCATAATTAAAATACTGATAGCATAACAGCAAATGACTAGGGGAGAGGAGGTACCTCTTTTGATTGGTCAGTCAAGAAAGGCCTTTCTGAGGACATGATGCTTAAGCTTAACCTAAATGAAGAGAAAAAGATGGTCCTCAGAGGAGATAAGAGGATTCTAGACAAAGGAAATGGCACATATAACTCATGAGGTGTATATTAACTTAGGTAGGCTAAAGAACAGAAAGATACTGTGTGGCTAGAGTACAGCAAATGCGAAGAGTGGTAGATGATGGCAGAGACATCTGTGGGGCCAGAATATATAGGACTTTGTAAAAGCCTGGTAAAGTGTTTGGATTTTACGCTAAGAGCAGTGGGAAGCAATTAGAGGGTTTTATGTAGGACAATATATAATGTGATTTATATTTTAAGATCTCTCTGGCTGCAAAATGTAGCATACATTGTAGGGGTCCAAAAGGGGGAGCAGGAACAGAATAAGGAGAGTCTTGTCCACAAGAGATATAACGGTAATATCAGTTGGGGGGATGGGGGGAGTCAAAGGCGTCAGAGTGTACTTTTAACGGGGAGCTGAGAAACTGGCTGATGCATCAGATGCAGGCTGCAGAATGAAGTCCTGATTACTGATATGTGGGGAAGCAGAGAAGGAACTGGTCTGACTGGGAGAAATATCAGGGTCTGTTTGTAATACATTAATTTGAAATGCCTCTTAGACACAGATGCTAAGGAGACAAGAAGCAGCTGGTTATGTGAATCTGGAGCTTACTAGGCTAGAATTAAGGATATAAGTTTTGTAGTCGCTGGCATATAGATTTAAAGATGTAATACTAGGTGAGAGAAACTAGGTAGAGGTGATCTAAGACTGGGCTCTAGGGCACCCTACCCGATCATGTGAAGGCCAGAGAGAAGAAGGGGAACCAGCAAAGGATGCTAAGGAAGAGTTGTCCATGAAGTAGAAGAAAAACCAAGAAAGTATAGTACCATGGAAGCTGTGAGGAAAAAATGCATCAAGAAGGCGAAGTGCGGGGGGCGGAGCCAAGATGGCGGACTAGGCAGACGTTACCTCGGATCCCTCTTACAACAAAGACACGGAAAAACAAGTGAATCGATCACATACATAACAATCTACGAACCCTGAACAACAAACACGGATTTAGAGACGGAGAACGAACTAATACGGGGAAGCAGCGATAGTTTCCAGAGCCTGGAGCCAGCGTACCAGTCAGGTACGGCACAAGCACAGAGACCTGCTCCACCCCCCTGAACTAACCCCGGGAGGGGGACCAGCCGGTTCCACGGGCGGCGTGGGACGCAGCCGGTAGGAGAAGTCCCCGGGAGGCAGTGACTGATCTTGGAGCAGAAAGAGCAGCATCCGAGCCGGGGAACCGTCCCGCAGGGATTTGGACTGCTCGCAGGTACGCCATAAACACGGAGAGTTGCTCCACCCCCTGAACTAACCCCGGGAAGGGGACCAGCCGGGTCGCGCGGGCGGCGTGGGACGCAGCCGGTAGGAGAAGTCCCCGGGAGGCAGCGACTGGTATTGGAGTGGGGAGAACAGCGTTCCAGCCGGGACACTTGGTCGCGGCACAAGCACGGGGAGCTACTCCACCCATCTGAACTAACCCCGGGAGGGGGCCCACCCGGTTCACGGAGGCGGCACGGCCACGCGGCTGGAGGGACGAGAAGTCCCCGGGAGGCAGCGACTGATTTTGGAGTTGAGAGTGCACCATCCCAGTAGGGGAGCCTTGACGCTGGGCGTGGGGCTGGAAGCGGAGGATCTGACCGTGACTTCAGCGGGCCAGACTCCCTGGGGGCAATCTCCACACAGCCAGCACACATAGGCGACGCGCCCGCGGGAATCTCAGATATAACAGTCATTCCAAGCAAGACAAGCAACTCTGGCTATATTCTGAGGTGCTACTCTCCTATCTCTCTGTTCCCTCCCCCACCCTCCCCAGGCGGCTTCATTAACATCTGAATAGCCTGAGCCAGAGGGAGAACTCTGATAAGGATCTGACTGCAGTTTTTTTTTAGCGGATTTTCTGGAAAAACTAGTTTCCCAGTGATGGCTCGGAGACAACAATCCATATCAAACCACTTAAAGAAGCAGACCGTGACAGCTTCTCCAACCCCCCAAACAAAAGAATCAAAATCTTTCCCAAATGAAGATACAATTTTGGAATTATCAGATACAGAATATAAAAAACTAATTTACAGAATGCTTAATGATATCACAAATGAAATTAGGATATCTGCAGAAAAAGCCAAGGAACACACTGATAAAACTGTTGAAGAACTCAAAAAGATTATTCAAGAACATACTGGAAAAATTAATAAGTTGCAAGAATCCATAGAGAGACAACATGTAGAAATCCAAAAGATTAACAATAAAATAACAGAATTAGACAACACACTAGGAAGTCAGAGGAGCAGACTCGAGCAATTAGAATGCAGACTGGGACATCTGGAGGACCAGGGAATCAACACCAACATAGCTGAAAAAAAATCAGATAAAAGAATTAAAAAAAATGAAGAAACCCTAAGAATTATGTGGGACTCTATCAAGAAGGATAACCTGCGGGTGATTGGAGTCCCAGAACAGGGAGGGGGGACAGAAAACACAGAGAAAATAGTTGAAGAACTTCTGACAGAAAACTTCCCTGACATCATGAAAGACGAAAGGATATCTATCCAAGATGCTCATCGAACCCCATTTAAGATTGATCCAAAAAGAAAAACACCAAGACATATTATCATCAAACTCACCAAAACCAAAGATAAACAGAAAATTTTAAAAGCAGCCAGGGAGAAAAGAAAGGTTTCCTTCAAGGGAGAATCAATAAGAATATGTTCTGACTACTCAGCAGAAACCATGCAGGCAAGAAGGGAATGGGACGACATATACAGAACACTGAAGGAGAAAAACTGCCAACCAAGGATCATATATCCAGCAAAACTCTCTCTGAAATATGAAGGCGAAATTAAGATATTTACAGACAAACACAAGTTTAGAGAATTTGCAAAAACCAAACCAAAGCTACAAGAAATACTAAAGGATATTGTTTGGTCACAGAACCAATAATATCAGATATCAGCACAACACAAGGTCACAAAACAGAACGTCCTGATATCAACTCAAATAGGGAAATCACAAAAACAAACAAATTAAGATTAATTAAAAAAAAAAAATACACATAACAGGGAATTATGGAAGTCAATAGGTAAAAGATCACAATAATCAAAAAGAGGGACTAAACACAGGAGGCATTGAACTGCCATATGGAGAGTGATACAAGGCGATATAGAACAATACAAGTTAGGTTTTTACTTAGAAAAATAGGGGTATATAATGAGGTAACCACAAAAAGGCATAACAACTCTATAACTCAAGACAAAAACCAAGAAAAACGTAACGACTCAACTAACATAAAGTCAAACACTATGAAAATGAGGATCTCACAATTTACTAAGAAAATCGCCTCAGCACAAAAAAGTGTGTGGAAAAATGAAATTGTCAACAACACACATAAAAAGGCATCAAAATGACAACACTAAAAACTTATTTATCTATAATTACCCTGAATGTAAATGGACTAAATGCACCAATAAAGAGACAGAGAGTCACAGACTGGATAAAGAAACACGATCCATCTATATGCTGCCTACAAGAGACACACCTTAGACTTAGAGACACAAACAAACTAAAACTCAAAGGATGGAAAAAAGTATATCAAGCAAACAATAAGCAAAAAAGAAGAGGAGTAGCAATATTAATTTCTGACAAAATAGACTTTAGACTTAAATCCACCACAAAGGACAAAGAAGGACACTATATAATGATAAAAGGGACAATTGATCAGGAAGACATAACCATATTAAATATATATGCACCCAATGACAGGGCTGCAAGATACATAAATCAAATTTTAACAGAACTGAAAAGTGAGATAGATACCTCCACAATTATAGTAGGAGACTTCAACACACCACTTTCGGAGAAGGACAGGACATCCAGTAAGAAGCTAAACAAAGACACGGAAGATCTAATTACAACAATCAACCAACTTGACCTCATTGACTTATATAGAACTCTCCACCCAACTGCTGCAAAATATACTTTTTTTTCTAGCGCACATGGAACATTCTCTAGAATAGACCACATATTAGGTCATAAAACAAACCTTTGCAGAGTCCAAAACATCGAAATATTACAAAGCATCTTCTCAGACCACAAGGCAATAAAACTAGAGATCAATAACAGAAAAACGAGGGAAAAGAAATCAAATACTTGGAAAATGAACAATACCCTCCTGAAAAAAGACTGGGTTATAGAAGACATCAAGGAGGGAATAAGGAAATTCATAGAAAGCAACGAGAATGAAAATACTTCCTATCAAAACCTCTGGGACACAGCAAAAGCAGTGCTCAGAGGCCAATTTATATCAATAAATGCACACATACAAAAAGAAGAAAGAGCCAAAATCAGAGAACTGTCCCTACAACTTGAACAAATAGAAAGTGAGCAACAAAAGAATCTATCAGGCTCCAGAAGAAAACAAATAATAAAAATTAGAGCTGAACTAAATGAATTAGAGAACAGAAAAACAACTGAAAGAATTAACAAAGCCAAAAGCTGGTTCTTTGAAAAAATTAACAAAATTGATAAACCATTGGCTAGACTGACTAAAGAAATACAGGAAAGGAAACAAATAACCCGAATAAGAAATGAGAAGGACCACATCACAACAGAACCAAATGAAATTAAAAGAATCATTTCAGATTATTATGAAAAATTGTACTCTAACAAATTTGAAAACCTAGAAGAAATGGATGAATTCCTGGAAAAACACTACCTACCTAAACTAACACATTCAGAAGTAGAACAACTAAATAGACCCATAACAAAAAAAGAGATTGAAACGGTAATCAAAAAACTCCCAACAAAAAAAAGTCCTGGCCCGGACGGCTTCACTGCAGAGTTCTACCAAATTTTCAGAGAAGAGTTAACACCACTACTACTAAAGGTATTCCAAAGCATAGAAAATGACGGAATACTACCCAACTCATTCTATGAAGCCACCATCTCCCTGATACCAAAACCAGGTAAAGACATTACAAAAAAAGAAAATTATAGACCTATATCTCTCATGAACATTGATGCAAAAATCCTCAACAAAATTCTAGCCAATAGAATCCAACGACACATCAAAAAAATAATTCACCCTGATCAAGTGGGATTTATACCAGGTATGCAAGGCTGGTTTAATATCAGAAAAACCATTAATGTAATCCATCACATAAATAAAACAAAAGACAAAAACCACATGATCTTATCAATTGATGCAGAAAAGGCATTTGACAAAGTCCAACACCCATTCATGATAAAAACTCTTACCAAAATAGGAATTGAAGGAAAATTCCTCAACATAATAAAGGGCATCTATGCAAAGCCAACAGCCAATATCACTCTAAATGGAGAGAACCTGAAAGCATTTCCCTTGAGAACGGGAACCAGACAAGGATGCCCTTTATCACCACTCTTATTCAACATCGTGTTGGAAGTCTTAGCCAGGGCAATCAGGCTAGACAAAGAAATAAAAGGTATCCGGATTGGCAAGGAAGAAGTAAAGTTATCACTATTTGCAGATGACATGATTATATACACAAAAAACCCTAAGGAATCCTCCAGAAAACTACTGAAACTAATAGAAGAGTTTGGCAGAGTCTCAGGTTATAAAATAAACATACAAAAATCACTTGGATTCCTCTACATCAACAAAAAGAACACCGAAGAGGAAATAACCAAATCAATACCATTCACAGTAGCCCCCAAGAAGATAAGATACTTAGGAATAAATCTTACCAAGGATGTAAAAGACCTATATGAAGAAAACTACAAAGCTCTACTACAAGAAATTCAAAAGGACATACTTAAGTGGAAAAACATACCTTGCTCATGGATAGGAAGACTTAACATAGTAAAAATGTCTATTCTACCAAAAGCCATCTATACATTTAACGCACTTCCGATCCAAATTCCAATGTCATATTTTAAGGGGATAGAGAAACAAATCACCAATTTCATATGGAAGGGAAAGAAGCCCCGGATAAGCAAAGCACTACTGAAAAAGAAGAAGAAAGTGGGAGGCCTCACCTTACCTGACTTCAGAACCTATTATACAGCCACAGTAGTCAAAACAGCCTGGTATTGGTACAACAACAGACACATAGACCAATGGAACAGAATTGAGAACCCAGACATAGATCCATCCACGTATGAGCAGCTGATATTTGACAAAGGACCAGTGTCAATTAACTGGGGAAAAGATAGCCTTTTTAACAAATGGTGCTGGCATAACTGGATATCCATTTGCAAAAAAATGAAACAGGACCCATACCTCACACCATGCACAAAAACTAACTCCAAGTGGATCAAAGACCTAAACATAAAGACTAAAACGATAAAGATCATGGAAGAAAAAATTGGGACAACCCTAGGAGCCCTAATACAAGGTATAAACAGAATACAAAACATTACCAAAAATGATGAAGAGAAACCCGATAACTGGGAGCTCCTAAAAATCAAACACCTATGCTCATCTAAAGACTTCACCAAAAGAGTAAAAAGACCACCTACAGATTGGGAAAGAATTTTCAGCTATGACATCTCCGACCAGCGCCTGATCTCTAAAATCTACATGATTCTGTCAAAACTCAACCACAAAAAGACAAACAACCCAATCAAGAAGTGGGCAAAGGATATGAACACACATTTCTCTAAAGAAGATATTCAGGCAGCCAACAGATACATGAGAAAATGCTCTCGATCATTGGCCATTAGAGAAATGCAAATTAAAACTACGATGAGATTCCATCTCACACCAGCAAGGCTGGCATTAATCCAAAAAACACAAAATAATAAATGTTGGAGAGGCTGCGGAGAGATTGGAACTCTCATACACTGCTGGTGGGAATGTAAAATGGTACAACCACTTTGGAAATCTATCTGGCGTTATCTTAAACAGTTAGAAATAGAACTACCATACAACCCAGAAATCCCACTCCTAGGAATATACCCTAGAGATACAAGAGCCTTCATACAAACAGATATATGCACACCCATGTTTATTGCAGCTCTGTTTACAATAGCAAAAAGTTGGAAGCAACCAAGGTGTCCATCAACGGATGAATGGTTAAATAAATTGTGGTATATTCACACAATGGAATACTACGCATCGATAAAGAACAGTGACGAATCTCTGAAACATTTCATAACATGGAGGAACCTGGAAGGCATTATGCTGAGCGAAATTAGTCAGAGGCAAAAGGACAAATATTGTATAAGACCACTATTATAAGATCTTGAGAAACAGTAAACCTGAGAAGAACACATACTTTTGTGGTTACGAGGGGGGGAGGGAGGGAGGGTGGGAGAGGGTTTTTTTATTGATTAATCAGTAGATAAGAACTGCTTTAGGTGAAGGGAAAGACAACACTCAATACATGGAAGGTCAGCTCAATTGGACTGGACCAAAAGCAAAGAAGTTTCCGGGATAAAATGAATGCTTCAAAGGTCAGCGGAGCAAGCGCGGGGGTCTGGGGAGCATGGTTTGCGGGGACTTCTAAGTCAATTGGCAAAATAATTCTATTATGAAATCATTCTGCATCCCACTTTGAAATGTGGCGTCTGGGGTCTTAAATGCTAACAAGCAGCCATCTAAGATGCAGCAATTGGTCTCAACCCACCTGGAGCAAAGAAAAATGAAGAACACCAAGCCCACATGACAACTAAGAGCCCAAGAGACAGAAAGGGCCACATGAACCAGAGACCTACATCATCCTGAGACCAGAAGAACTAGTTGGTGCCCGGCCACAATTGATGACTGCCCTGACAGGGAGCTCAGCAGAGGACCCCTGAGGGAGCAGGAGATCAGTGGGATGCAGACCCCAAATTCTCATAAGAAGACCAAACTTAATGGTCTGACTGAGACTGGAGGAATCCCGGCGGCCATGCTCCCCAGACCTTCAGTTGACACAGGACAGGAACCATCCCCGAAGACAACTCATCAGAAATGAAAGGGACTGGTCAGCGGGTGGGAGAGAGATGCTGATGAAGAGTGAGCTAATTATATCAGGTGGACACTTGAGATTGTGTTGGCAACTCTTGTCTGGAGGGGGGATGGGAGGATAGAGAGAGAGGGAAGCCGGCAAAATTGTCAAGAAAGGAGAGACTGAAAGGGCTGACTCAAGACGGGGAGAGTAAGTGGGAGTAGGGAGTGAGATGTATGTAAACTTATATGTGACAGACTGATTGGATTTGTAAATGTTCACTTGAAGCTTAATAAAAGTTATTAAAGAAAAAAAAAAAAAAAAAAGAAGGCGAAGTGCAACTCTGTGAAATGCTACTGAGATATATAACATGAGGACAGAGAAGTAACCAGGACCAGGGCTAGGGGAGATAAGCAAGGTATCAATCTGCCCTTGCAGACTCAGAGAGAAGACTCCTTAAATTTTGTGCCTTCAATGCCACACTTGCCCCACCTTACTCTCAGCCCTGCCTAGAAGTCATCTTTGGACTTGGCTAGAGGAAGTTACTGATGAGCTTGACAGAATAAAATGCAGTGGTAAGGAAGAGACAGAGCTCTACTGGAGTCAGTGATGGCAAGACTGGCAATTAGGAAGGCAAAATAGTGAAGATTGGTAGTAACACTTGTCCTGAATTATTTCTGGGAAGGAAAAAGAGAAATGGAGCACAAGCTGGAAGAAGATATTGGAGGAGGGGATGGTTTAAAGACAGAAAATACTACAGCACTGTCCTGTGCTGATAGTTATGACCCATGGGTGACAGAATTAATGAAAAAAGGACACTGCAATGCCAGGGAAATCCCTCCTGACTCTCCTAGCTTCTGGGGTAACAGGGGTAGGGGGGAGAACTTACAGCCAGATGACCACATTGGAAAGGTGCTCAGGTTTCTCCAGATATACAACCCTCAAAGCTCTGCATTTCAGATCAATAACTTGTGGTGCAGCAGAGATGCCAGCTCCCAGATTTGTCTCTAAAAGGCTTACCTCTTAGCAAAACTGGCAACACTTCGCCCATACTACCCTAAAACGAAAGGTACTGCTAGATCTGGTGGGGAAGACCCCATCCCTGGGTTCTTAGGGGAGACGGTAGAGGTGGTGGCAATGATGGCTAGTCAGAGAGGAGAAGATTTTTGTGCCAATGGCTTGGATTCAGAGCAACAGAGGTACCCATCAAAACCTCTACAACATCAACATCGTCTGTCACAAGGTGGGGATGGAGAAGAAGGAGGAAGAAAGAAGAGAGAAGAGGAAGGAAGAGGACCAGGAGAGGGTGGATAGTAAAGAAGAACTACTTGTACTACTACCAATTTTGTTATGGCTATCATTTAAGGAGTGTTCTCAGTAAGATATTTTCAGAGGCTGGGAAGTATTATGAAAAGCATTTTTTTTTTCTTTAAACCATTGAGTAGATTCCGACTTACGGCAACCCCATGTGTGTCATAGTAGAATTGTGCTCCAGAGGGTTTTCACCAGTTGAGTTTTCAAAAGTAGATCACCAGGCCTTTCTTCCAATGTGCTTCTGGGTGCAGCTGGTTAGCACCCAAGCGTATTAACCATTTGCACCACATAGGTGCTTTATATTTTCTCTACTTCCCACAGCAATCCAGAAAGTTGAGTTTTATTACCTCTTTTTTACAGGTGAGGAAATCGCGGCTCAAAGAGGGCAAATGATTTTTCCATGGTCCCAGAGCCACTAGCAAAACCAGGATTCAAGTCTGTCCGTCTCCAAAGTCTATAGCTGATTAACAGAAAATAGAGAAGACTGGGACACCATTTAATTATAAAAGTCACCAGCCCTAGCTTACATGGTAACAGTGAACACAATCGGTCATAGCATGGACAATGGGGAAGACACCCGGAACTCCACCCAAGAGGGAAGCAACATGGGGAGAGTGGGAGAGACAACATTCTGCTGGTGGATAGAGATCATGAGAATCTTTTCTGATGTTGTCACTGTTACTGATACCTGCTCCTCAGGTTGGTGGGGCCAGGGAAACACCAGTTACATAACTACATCATTCTGCAGCTAAATAAGTGCAGCGTAACTTTCCACTCTGCTCCCAAGGTGCTGCAGCTAGAAAGGAAAAGGGCTTATCTTCTTGTGAACAATTAAATCTCTACAGAGAACAGTGTTAGTCCTCCTCAAAGACATCTGTGTTCCCTTCGTTTCATAAAAGAATTATGAAAGTGTTCCTTGCTGAGTTGAATTATGTCCTAAAATCTTTGAAGAAAACTTAAGTCTCTCCAGACTTGCATAACTCTCTTGAAGTCTCTAAAATCAGAAGGAAAGATAAGGTTACAAAAGCTTCAATGAAGAGTCTCTATTCAAACATTCCCAACTTCATACACATAAGAGGAGTGAGACTAGCTCTCATTATTACTTGCTTGCAATACAAACACAGATAATGTGTTAAGATGTATTTTCGATGGAAGGAACATATTTTCATACTTTAAAAGTTTCATATTTGTAAAGTCTGAAAACTGTTCTGCCTTCTGATTGTGCTCCCCTTCCTCACCAAGCTCAGTGAGGCACCAGTTTTCCACTGCTGACACTCCCTCTTCCACTACAAGTCACCCCACAAAAGCATGAGATGAGAGCCACTGGGCCTACCATACACAAAAATCAAGTCAAAATGGATCACAGACCTAAATATAAAAGACAAAACTATAAAATTTCTAGAAGAAAATCATGTCGAGCAAAGGGTTCTTAGACACAATACCAAAAATATGACCTATAAAAAAAAATTGATCAGTTTGATTTAATCAAAATTAAAGTCTTTTGCACTTCAAAAAACACCATTAAGATAATTAAAAGGCACACCACAGAGTAGGAGCAAATGTTTGCAAATCACATATCTAATAGTATGTATCCAGAATATATAAAGAATGCTTACAACACTATACAAAGAAGGGAAAAAAAACAATTTTAAAAAAGAGCAGAAGATTTCAATAAACATTTCATAAATAAGATACATAAATGAACAATCAATCACATGAAAAGTTTCTCAACATCATTAGTCATAAGTGAAATGAAAACTAAAACCATGATGAGACATCACTGCATACCCACCAAACGAACCAAAAACTCATAGCTGTGGAGTCAATTCTGACTCACGGGGGCCTACAGGACAGAGCAAAACTGCCCCATAGGGTTTCCAAGGAGTGGTCGGTGGATTTGAACTGCTGACCCTTTCGTTAGCAGCCAATCTCTTAACCACTGTGCCTCCAAGGCACGCTCACGAGGATGGCTATAATCATAATTTAGACAACACCAAGCGTTGATGCAGATGTAGAGAAACCAACCCTCATACTTTGCTGGTAGGAATGTAAAACAATACAGCTACTTTGGAAAACATCTTGACAATTTCCTTAAAAGTGACGACACATAAACTTACCAACTTATTCATCAATTCCACTCCCAGAAATTTACCAAAAAAAATGAAGACAAATACCTATATAAAGACACATATGCAAATGTTTATTGCAGCATTATTCATAATAGCCAAAAAGTAGAAACAACCCAAATGTCTATCAATTTGTGAATAGATAAACAAAATGCGAAATTTATCCATACAATGGAATACTAGTCAGTAATAAAAAGAAATGAGCTACTGATTAGTGCTAAAACATGGATGAATCTGAAAAATATTATGCTAAGTGAAGGAATCCAGATGCAAAGGACTACATATTTTATGATTCCATTTATATGAAATGCCCAGAAGTGATAATAAATCTATACAGCAGATCAGTGGTTGTCTGGGGTTGGGAATGAGAGTGGGGATTGGCTGCAAAGAGACACAAGAGAACTTTCTGAGGTAATGAAGTTGCTCTAAAACTGGATTATGGTGATAGTTACACAACTCTATAAATATACTAAAAAACTATGGAATTGTATATCTACAATGGGGAAATTTTATTTTCTGCTAGTCTGTGGTTTGTCTTTTCAATTTCTTAATGGTGTCTTTTGAAGTACAAAGAGTTTAATTTTGATTAAGTCCAATGTATCAATTTTCTCTTTTATAGATTTTTGTTGTTGTTGTTTTGTGCCTAATTATATCTCAATAAAAGTATTAAAAAAAAAAAAAGTTTAAGAAAGAAAAGAACCACTAGGTTCCTGAGAGTTAACAAGATGTTTATGGCTTTCAAAAAAGAATGATTTACTTCTCTGATGATAAATACTTTTTAAGACACTCACATTCATTCACACTGGCAGAATGTTTACAGACAGACAATTCCACACGGTGGTAAGCCTATCAGTCAGGATATGCTACGTTATGCTACAGTAACAAACAACCCTGGGTCTCAGTGATCCTTAAAACAAGAGTATGCAAACTATCTCTGTAAAGGGCCAAATAATAAGTATTTTGAACTTTGTGGGCCACATAATCTCTGTCTCAGCTACTCAAGTCTGCCTAGACAATACATAAACAAATGGGCATGGCTGTGTTCCAGTAAGACTTTACGAAAACAGATAGCAAAGTGTATGTGTAGAAACTGTTGAATTGGTGTATGTTTTGCTGTATTTGTATTCTCAACAACAACAAAATAAATAAAATAAAATAA